>NC_133618.1:634874528-634884528 GCF_048593235.1 Sminthopsis crassicaudata | reverse complement strand
GCCCCCTCCAGTAGCGATCTCTGCCTGGATGAGTAGCGAGCCCCCTCCAGTAGCGATCTCTGCCTGGATGAGTAGCGAGCCTCTTTGGGCCTCCGTTCCCTCCGGTGGCTCCTGAAATCCCTTCCCATCCTGAGATCCGGGAGCCTGGGGTTAGGAAGTGTGTCAGAAGCCAGCTATGCAAAAGCAAACAGAGCCTTCAAGCAGCTTATGTTTTATTGGGGGAAGAAACATAGTTAAGAACAAAGAAATTTCTGGGAGAGAGGGCATCAGGAACAGGGAAGGAGCGGCCTGGGAGGGGATGACCCGAGCTGAGCCTTGAAAGTCATCAGGGATTCTGCTGAAGATGTCAAAGGTCTATTCCAGCTGTAAGGAAGCCAGGTGCCTTTAAATCAGGAAGACCTTCCTTCAAATCTCAACTCAGATTCTAATTAACTGTGTGCCTGGCCAAGTCACTTCATCTTGCCCAGACTCAGTTTCCTGATCTATAAAATGGGTGCAATGAAGGCTCACTAAAATCACCTTTAAATGTCTGTTTCTCAGACACCTGATCTACTAAATCCAGGTCAAGCTGGACCGTTGGGAGGGGCTGGGTTGAGTCTCCCCATCCAAGTGTTTAGGAGAGAAGATCACGCTCCATGGCTGAGTACTGGCTGGGGCTGTGGAGATTCTCTCCTTCCTGCCCGGTGCTTCCCGCTGTCGTGACTGGACACGGAGCCATGGAGGTGGGCTGGGTGGGTGCCACGGCCCTGCCGGCTCGGAATCTATGTCCACGTAAAAGCCCCAAAACCCCCAGGGACCTTATTTATCAATGACCGATACCGTGCAAGGGAACCTGACTTAGAAAACGGAGAGGTCTCGAAGTAGTTACTATCCAAAGATAAAAGATGTTTGGGGCAAAGACGAGTGGATCCAATGAAGACAGACGGGCTATGGAATTAAAAAAAAAAAATCTGACCAACAGCAAAAGCAAACATCAAATCTGAGCCGTTTTATAGAAATATAAGTGCTTATCTAAATACTTATATATTTATCCAAACATCAGGTTTTATTTGCTTATATTTGTTAGTTTTCCGGGGCCTCTGCTGGCTATTGATTAGGTAGAACATTGATAAGGATGAATTTTCCACTCCCTTCCACTTAGATGTCCTACTATTCATTAGCTCCATGGTAGTAAGTAAGCCTTTGTAACTTGGGCTGATTCTTCCTAGCATTGGGATCCAGTAGGAAGGTTACTGGATTTAGAATGCAGGCCTTGGTTTTGAATTCTGACTCATAGAATGTGTGTGATCTTGGACGGGGTCACTTCTCGGGGCCATTCTCTGCAGAGTGAGAGGTCGGGGCTCAAAGGCTTCTGAGGGTCCCTCGGGCCCTGGAGCTGGGTTTTATCAGGAGGCCTCACTGGGGCTTTTGGCCCATCCCATTTGCTAGAGACACCCTTTCAATCCCATTTTGGTGATAGAACTCCGTAGGTTGGATGGCCCAATTTATCTGTCTCCACCGATCCCTTGTGTGTGTCCTCTGCCCAGGAACATTACAATGAAGGGCAAAGGTCCTGGGCTATGAGGGATAAAACATCAGACCTGGAATCAGCCATACTAGGGTTGTGAGGCAAAAAAAGGTGAACACTCACTTTCTCTGGGCCTCCCAAGGCAGGGGTGGGGGAATTACAGCTAAGATTCCCATTTTACAGATAAGAAAACCAAGGCTCATGAGAAAATGCTAACTTTGGAGATAAGAAGACCCAGGTCCAAATCCTGCTTCATGATACAGTGAGGGGTATACATGTTGTGTGTGGAGTTCCTACCCCACTTCTGCTGTTTCATACTTGAGTGACTTGAGATCTCTAGAAGCCCCAGTGTAATTTCATCTGTGAGATGGGAGCAAGGAAGATAAAATAACCTTTAAAGGCTTCTTCCTCCTTTGAAGTTTTGTGATTCTAACCAGCTTCAGAGCCAGGAAGTTTTGCTTGGCTTTCCCCAGACCTTTTCCTCTCTCAGTTTCCTCACCTGAAAACTGAGATCTTAATAACCACCTATTTTTCAAAACTGCTGTGGAGCCTAAATGAGAGAATAAATGTGCTAATATGCTGTACAGTTTGCCAACTGCCAAGTACAAGTCACTTATGATCAAATGGGCAGC
Source organism: Sminthopsis crassicaudata (assembly GCF_048593235.1). Lineage (NCBI taxonomy): Eukaryota > Metazoa > Chordata > Mammalia > Dasyuromorphia > Dasyuridae > Sminthopsis > Sminthopsis crassicaudata. The sequence continues at coordinate 634,882,389 of NC_133618.1, read as the reverse complement.
AATTAGATGCTCCACAATGAACAATTAAGAGAACATTTCGTGGACTTCAGAGTCTTAAACTAGAGAGCACGGGCAGATTGGGGAAGGTCAAAATGTAAAAAAGACATTAAAAACCCCCTATATCTATTTTCTTTAACCTCTAATTGAATGTTTAAATTTTCTTCATTTATTTAAAAATAATCTTCAATTATTTAAAAGCAGCATAACTAAAAGGGGGTCCATAGACTTCTCTGGACAGCTGGAGCTGTCCCCAGCACCAGAAGCTGAAAAAGGCCTGCTTGGGCCAGGAGCGACCCTCAGAGCTTTGATGTCTCCCCCCTGGGAATTCAAACACAGGTCAGCTGTCCAAGCTCTCCCTAACTCTGCCCCAACTTTCCAGTCTCTTTGATTTTCTTCTTCATGAGAGACATGAGGGGAGGGGAGATAGCCCAGGGACAGCCTGCTCCCCAGTGGCACTTCCGGGGCCGGCCACCCACCGAACCCGTGTCCTCTGCCCCCAGTGAAAGTCACACATCATTCCTGGGTCTGTTTCTTTGGCCTCCATAAATCTGGAAGCATCCACAGCTTCCTTCCCCTCCCCCCCAGTGCCCTCATCACATGGCTCCACTTCCCTTTAAAAAGTCACAAAAGCCCTCTCTTGTCCCTCGAGGGGCGGGGACGAGGGTCCACAATCTCTGGCCGCTTTCCCGGCCCCACAGGGTGGGCTGGCCGGACTCTGAACTCCGGGCACCCGGCAGCGCCGATCCCAGGCTCACTGTGAGTCTCGCCAATCTGCGTCTCACTGGGGCTTTCTTCTTCCGCCTCGTGTTTCATGAGTCATGGCAGAAGCGGGCCCGGCATTCTCAGGGACAATGCCATCATTTTCTGACTACTGGCCCTGCCCCGACGTAATACATGGTTTAGCACGGCACTCAGTAAACATCTAATTAAATGCCTTTTTCACTTGTCCATTCACTAAATGGCTGCCTTGCCTGGTTGTGTTTGAAGCGCAAACCCCAGCTTTCCTTTAGATTTAATTATTGTTCTTTAGTCAATTAATCGAGTTTGACTCTGCGTGACCCTGTTTGGATTTTCTTGGCTGAGATACTAGAGTGATTTGTCATTTCCTTTCTCCATTTCATTTTATATGAGGAAACTGAGGCAAACGGGATTAGTTAAGTGACTGGCCAATAAGTGTCGGGGGCTGGATTTGAAATCGGTTCCTTCTGAACAGGCCCAGGGGTCTATTGATGAGGGCATCTAGTTGCTCCACATTTGCTCATAAGTGACTCGTATTTAGCAGTTGGCAAACTTCACAGCGCAGGAGGGCATTCATTCTCTCATTAAGGTTCCACATCAGTTTTGAGAGATAAATGTTATTAAGATCCCATTTTTCAGGTGAGGAAACTGAGACCAAAAGGGAAAAAGATTACGTAGTTTGGAAAAGTCAGAGGCAAGATTTGAATTTGAGTCTTCCTGGCTCTGAAGCTCACCAATCTCCTTGGTGTCTGTTTCAGGTGGACAGGTTTCTGTATCACATGCGGCTCTCGGACGACACCCTGTTGGACCTCATGACCCGCTTCCGAGGAGAGATGGAGAAGGGCCTGGGGAGAGACACCCACCCCACCGCCTGTGTGAAAATGCTGCCCACTTTTGTCAGGACCATCCCCGACGGCTCAGGTGAGCGGGTCCCAAGAGTCTCTAGGCAAGTCTGCTCAGAAGAACTCCCCTGACCCGGGCCTGAGGCTTCACTCTGGGCTGCCAGGCTGGAGAATGGCAGATGTACATCTTTTCGCAGCAAGCCTGTTCTTACCCCCATTTTCACAGGTGGGGAAACTGAGGCATAAAGAAGTGAATGAGGGAAAGGAGAAGAGAGAAGGTCCAGGACAGACACTGGGAGTCAGGTCTTGGGTCTGTTTTTTGCTCTATTTACTAGCTTGTGACCTTGGGAAGTCTCCTGTCCCTCAGTTTCCCCATGTGTAAAATGAGTCATCTGTGCCAACGTCCCTTTCAGCTTTAAATCCCATGATCCTTTGAGAGTAGTGACATGGCCCGGTCACCGAGGAGACCCAGAGGATGTGAGTGAACCATCGGAGTCTCTCGGTATCCCCGCCCCATGCCAGCTTGAACTCTGATCCCTGAGTCACCCTGAGCCAGGACTGTGTCTTCAGATTTTGGGTGCTGCTGCCACGGCCGCCCCTCCCCTGCCCCGTGGGTCGGCCCATAGTGGGTTTGGGGAACAAAGGGGAGGGAGGCTCTGTGGGCAGGACCCAGCATGTCCTGGAAACTGTAGGCTGTGGCTCCGCTCTCAAGTGTCCCCCAGAGTCCCTTCCATGCCACCAGGCTGGCAGTGGTCCCCAAGGCTTCAGAACCTGCCGGGCTCAGCCACTGACTGGGGACCGAGTGGTCCTGGCCTGTGCCCCCATCTGTAAAAGACAAATCATCGTGGCGCCCATCTCTCCCTTGTGTTCAGGATCAAATGAGACCATGTGAAGTGCTTTTCAAATACCAAAAAACCTCTAATTGCTAGTTATCATCGTTAATCAGCCTGAAAAGACAAGAGTTTGTATTTCAGCCATTTCAGCCATGTAGAACTGGTCACTGGCCCCAGATGGCTCTGGAGGGGAAAGAGGCCAGTGGCCTTGCCCAGCCCTCCCTCACTTCCATCCAATCCACTCAAGTGTCGGAGCATCCCCTCCCTGATGTCAGGCTCTCTTCCAGAATGAAGGGCAAACGACAACCTCACTCAGAGTCTGGAATTTCTGCTTCTCTGCGGGACTTGGACTTCCCTTCTCCTTCCTATGGAAATAAATGGGGAGTAAACCCTAGTTCTGGGGATATTAGGCCAGAACTCTGGCCCTAAAGTCAGCCTTCTCCAGTCTGAAGCCATGCAGTGCATGGGCTAATCTGAACCCACAGAAGGCTCAGAGCTGGGACTCCCTGGGACTTAGAGTGGAAGAGCAACAAGAGACCCGGGAAGAGCTACATGGGGCCTTAGCAATTCCTTCCTTCCTTCCTTCCTTCCTTCCTTCCTTCCCTCCCTCCCTCCCTCCCTCCCTTCTTCCTTCCTTCCTCCCTCCCTCCCTCCCTCCCTCTCTCCTTCCCTCCCTCTCTCCTTCCTTCCTTCCTTCCTTCCTTCCTTCCTTCCTTCCTTCCTTCCTTCCTTCCTTCCTTCCTTCCTTCCTTCCTTCCTTCCCTCCCTCCCTCCCTCCCTCCCTTCTTCCTTCCTTCCTTCTTTCCTTCCTTCTTTCCTCCCTCTTTCCTTCTCTCCCTACCTTCCCTGTGCAAGAACACAAGCAGTAGCTTGGCCTGGCTGACCTCAGATTATAGAAGACCTATTTCAAGTTCCACTGGACATATCCTGTCATGAGATCTGGACTTTTTTTCCCTCTGAGGCCATTGGGGCTAAGTGACTTGCCCAGGGTCACACAATTAGAAAGTATTAAGTGTCTGAGGCCGCATTTAAACTCAGGTCCTGATTCTGGGGTCGCTGCTCTAAGGCCTGCACCTTCCAGCTGCCCTTCCTGGACAGGTCCCTTAATGGCTCCGTGTCCCATGATGAAGTTGCAGAGCAAGGGGCCCTGGTGGAGGGAGTTCCCTTGGCCAGTGAAACTTCATGAGCCAAGATTCAAAGGGAGAGAGAACCTGGGAAAGGCCATGTGAGGAAGGGCGATGAGTAGGGTCTGCCCCGGGCTGGAATGACCCTAAGGATGAGGAAGCAGTCCTGGAGAAGTGACTTGTTTAAGGTCACACAGCTAGGCAACATCAGAGCAGGACTCAAACCCGGTCTCCAGCCCACCCGGGCTGATGCTCTTTCTGCAGTACTGGCTGCCTCCAATCAGCCCTTGGAAGGGTTCTTTGGGCAGCTGCTGCTCCGGCCTGAGTACGGAGCCAGAAGGTCAACCCGCCTTTTTCCCCAGGGTCCCCTCTAGCTGCATGATCCCAGCCTGAGGTTTCTGGGAAATGTGGGGTGAGTCACTGACTGCCTCCCTGGATGTTTGAAATGTGATAAAAGCAGTAATTATACCCGGAAGCAACAATCTTTCCCCTCCTGCCCATCCCAGGTGCTCAGCCCTGGGGATCTCTCCGTGGCTTGTTTTCTTCTGCCCCTTGGACCTCCCTGAGCCGGGGTGGCAGTCGGTAGTAAGATAAGAAACAGAAACCAAAGGCCTGAGTCCATATCCGAGCTCTGCCTCTTAGGACTGTGACCGTGAGGAAGTGGCTTCCCTTAGTTCCTGATCTGTGAAGGGATCTGTGAAGGGATCTGTGAAGGGATCTCCGAGGGGGATCCTCCGGTCCCTGGTCTATGGGACGCCTGTCTTGTTGACAGTTAAGGCAGGAAATCTCTGAGTTCTTTTTCTTTGTCAGAGAAGCTCAAAGGGACATTAGAGACCATCTTGCAAACCCCGTTCCTTTTACAGAACAAGAAATCAGGGGCCTGAAGAAGGGACATGAGGGCTCTCTTAGCCCAGTGTTCTTTCCACTAGATCCTAACGACTAATATTTATGCATCATTTTCAGGTTTGCACATCACTACATGCTCATATAAACTTCAGAACAACCCCCGTGAGGTGCTACTGATTATTCCAGCCCCATTGTATAGATAGGAAAAGCGAGGCTCAGACTAGCAGCCAGGTGCGGTAGCTCTGGAGACAGGAAGGCGTGAGATGAGATGCTGCTTTCGGGGGTAATTAGGAACAAGCCTTGCCTAGTCCAGCCTTTCTCTGCTCCCCTCCCTAGTCATCCCGCTGTTTCGGTGAGCCCCAGGATCCAAGGAGGCTTGTTCTTTTTGCAGAGAAGGGAGAGTTCCTTGCCTTGGACCTTGGTGGCTCCAAGTTCCGTGTCCTGAAGGTCCAGGTGTCTGAAGAGGGCAAACGGAATGTTCACATGGAGAGCCAGTTCTACCCGACCCCCAAGGAGATCATCCAGGGCAGCAGCCCTGAGGTAGGTGGGCCGGAGGAGGGCAGTGTGGGGGCTCGGGCCACCTCCACTGCTCGGCCCTCACGCCTGCCTGCCTCTCCCCCAGCTCTTCGACTACGTGGCGGACTGTGTGGCGGATTTCATGAAAACGCGCAACATGACACACAAAAAGCTGCCCCTGGGCCTGACCTTCTCCTTCCCCTGCCATCAGACCAAGCTGGAAGAGGTGCGGGGGTCTCCCTTCTGGGTTTTTGTCTCTGAGGCCCAGAGCAGAACACGGGAAGGGAGGGCCAGGGAGTCTGTGGGATGTCTGAGGCTGTCAGGGAAGGCAATATTGGGGCTCGGGGAGCAGAGCCGCAATTTCATGGGAAAATGATCCAGCTCACCAGCTCCTCTGAAACTCTCAGGGATTTGTCTGAGACGTCAAAAGGTCAGAGATACGTTAATGACAAGGTCATTCAGCCATTACGGGCCATTGTCTCTGACTTAAAGACCAGCTCTGTCCAGGGAGGCACATGGCTGCCCATGGCTGGGGAGTGAAGGAGCTAGGCCGGGGGCGGGGGTCTCTGTAGTCCCAGCTCTATTCGTCCTAATCGCCCGTGGCCTAAAGAATGAAAAAAGACGTCTGGAGGGAGGGCCAAGGACAGAGGAGCATTGGGCTGAGGAAGAGAAGGTCAAGTTTTTGCCAGTTGTGAAATCATTATGAAGGCTCTGAACCCCCCCCCCCCACAGGGAATCCTGCTCTCCTGGACCAAGAAATTTAAGGTTCGGGGCTCTCAGGACACAAATGTGGTGAGCAGCCTGAGCAAATCTCTCAAGAGACACAAGGTGAGACTCTACTGTGCTGTAGATGTGTGTGTGTGCAGTACACGTGCATGCAAGTCCATTTGTGTGTGGCTTGGGCGCTTGTATGCACACAAGTGTGTGAAATGCATGTGTGTGGGAGTTTGTGCATGTATTGTGTGCGTGTACACGTGAGCTGGCATTCACTCTGCCCACGGCGAGGTCTCCACAAGCACCCAGCTCCACCGCTGATGACAAAGATGTGACCCACTGGGACAACAGATTCAGTGTGGTCACAACTGAGTTTGTGATAAATCATGGCAGAATGTGAGACGGTCCCTTCCTTGTCCACTTCCAATGGCTGCCGCGCGCGCATCCTGCTAACTCTTCTACTTTAATTCTGCTCCTTTACTTGCTTTGCTCTTATTTAACTTTCCCTCACCCATGGAGGAAAGAAAGTGTGTAGTTAAAAATAGGCCGTCGTCTCTCTGACTGACAGGGAATATCCGTCTGCCCCTTTAGGACATCGATGTGGACGTCCTGGCCTTGGTCAATGACACGGTGGCGACCATGATGACCTGCGCCTATGATGACCCATACTGTGAAGTTGGAGTCATTATTGGTAATTTCTCTTGGAATTTGTTCAGGATCAGAATGAGCAGCAAGTAGACAACATAGTGGACTGGGATCATTCAGTTGTGGAAAACCTGAGTGCCCAAGGGAGGGGAGGGGAGCATCATGGACCAAAATAAGAAGGAAGCGAACATGGAGACATGTCAGCATGGACAACTGGAATAATGGGGAGGGGGAGAAGATATTTCTGAGAGAGAGAATCAAGGTCAGATGTTGCCTGAGGACCACAGAACTCAATGCAAATGTTGATTAAGCACCTATTATGTGTGATGCCATGATAGCAGCTAGGAACAGAGTGATGAAAAAAGATAATGTTCTCTATTTCTCCTTTGGTCATCAACTTCCTTTATCCATAGTTCTGACAAGCAAGCTTTTCCAAGCTCCCCTAATTTGCTCATAACACCACTTCTTATTTCTAATGCATGTGCTCATTTGGACTGGTTCCAATTTTCCCAGCAATTTTTGTCAATTAAAATTTTTTTTAAATTTTATTAATTTTTATTTATCTATCTTTTTTTTTTTTTTTTTTTTTTTTTTTTTTTTTGCTGAGGCAGTTGAGGTTAAGTGACTTGCCCAGGGTCACACAGCTAGGAAGTGTTAAGTGTCTGAGAACGGATTGGAACTCCGGTCTTCTTGACTTCAGAGCTGGTGCTCTCTCCACTGAGCCACCTAGCTGCCCCAATTTTTGTCAAATAGTGATTTCTTGTCCTGTCAAAGTTGGACCTGTGAGTCCACTAGATTACTAAGATCATTTACGACATGTAAATTAATCTATTCCACCGATCCACCCATCCATTTCTTAGTACCAGAGATTACTGCTCTGTAAATCAGTTTGCGATCTTGTACAGATAGGCCACCTTTCTTTACTTTTCCCCCTAGATTCACTTGATATTCTTGACCTTTTGTTCTTCCAGATGAATTTTATTATTTTTTCTTGCTCTACAAAATAATTTTGGGGTATTGTGTGACTTTATTCCAACACAACCTGAAGGAGCAACAAAAAAGAGCCACCCAGAAGAGTAGCTAGTTGGAAGCACATCCCAGAGTCTACAGAGAATATTGAGAGGCGTCCTGAGGGTCGGGGGTCTTCCCCTGCTTTCATCTTTTGTGTGTGATGACAGGGTTTTCTATCTTCTCCCTTAGGTACTGGCACCAACGCCTGTTACATGGAGGACATGAGCAACATCGATCTGGTGGAAGGGGACGAGGGTAGGATGTGCATCAATACGGAGTGGGGCGCCTTTGGGGAAGACGGCTCCTTGGAAGACATCCGGACAGAGTTTGACAGGGAGATAGACTTGGGCTCCATCAATCCAGGGAAACAGCTGTAAGTGATTTTCTGTTTCTCCCTTGGGATGGAGGCTGGATGTTGAGCCTCTGTGCATTAGGTCTGCAGGGCTTTTCAGGGGCCGCTGGTGGTTAGGTGATAAATTCAGATTTGAAAGCCTTGTACCATGTCTCCTTCAGGGCATCGCTGTGTCTGGCCCAGTGGTGATCCCAGTCTTGCCGGATCTTATCTGTCTCCCCTCTCTCTTTCTCCATTGCT
>NC_133618.1:634724528-634869528 GCF_048593235.1 Sminthopsis crassicaudata | reverse complement strand
TGCCCACCTACGTCTGCGCCATGCCCGACGGGACAGGTAGGCCGGGCGCCCCCTTCTCTCCGGCTTCCACTTGTATCTGACCCTAGTCAGACCTTTGTACGGTGTTCAGAGTCTTTTATCCCTGAGATTGTTCTCGTTGTTGTCCTCCATTCCCAAAGAGGAGCGAGACCTCAGGGAGGTGACTCCATGACATATGAGTGAGGGAAGGTGGGCAAGGTCCCCTGCCTCATTTTACCCTCCAGAGCAACACCTGGAGACGGCCCTCCCCTGAGATAATAGAGCGTGGAGCACTGGGAAATCTTAGCCAATTCATCCACAAACTATAAAATCCAGAGAGCAGACATTCGGAGATGGGGGCTATCCTCTATGGCTCAAACCACAGATTCACCCAGACAAAAAGTATCCCACTATAAAGTAATTCTTTATATGAGTCAACTAGGTGGCATAGAGTGGATAAAGTGCCAGGCCTGCAGCCAGGAGTTCAAATGTGTGACCTCAAATACTTAGTAATGTGATCCCAGGCAAGTCACTTCACCCTGTGTGCCTCAGCTTCCTCTTCTGTAAAATGGGAATGCCCTGGAGAGGGAAACCCCCTGGACAAAAGTGCCAGGCCATTTTTACTTAAACTTCCAAGACAAATACTAATAGAGAAGAATAAAACAAAAAGTGAGCTAAATCTCCGAACAAAACCTTCAACTTTCAAGTGCTTTTGTTTTGGTGACCAAATAAAAATAAGAACATCATAACATTCAATTTAAGTAAAAATAAAAAGCACAAAACATTACTTTGTTCCCTTGTGAATCCCCAAGGCCTTTGGCTGGTTTAGAAAAAATTCGCTGTTGGAGATAACAGTGGTTAAAGTGCCAGCCCTGGAGTCAGACTAGCTGTGTGAACTTGAACAAGTCATTTAACCCCAACTGCCTCAGAAAAAAGGAAGAAAAAAGGGAGGAAGGAAAGAGGGAGGAAGGAAGGAAGGAAGGAAGGAAAGAAGGAAGGAAGGAAGGAAGGAAGGAAGGAAGGAAGGAAGGAAGGAAGGAAGGAAGGAAGGAAGGAAGGAAGGAAGGAAGGAAGGAAGGAAGGAAGGAAAGAAGGAAGGAAAGAGGGAGGAAGGAAGGAAGGAAGGAAGGAAGGAAGGAAGGAAGGAAGGAAGGAAGGAAGGAAGGAAGGAAAGAAGGAAGGAAGGAAAGAAGGAAGGAAAGAGGGAGGAAGGAAGGAAGGAAGGAAGAAAGGAAGGAAGGAAGGAAGGAAGGAAGGAAGGAAGGAAGGAAGGAAGGAAGGAAGGAAGGAAAGAAGGAAGGGAGGGAGGGAGAAAAAGTAGCTACTGTCCATGAGATCCTCTTCTTATCCATTGTCCTTACTTAGCAGGGGTTCTTACCCTTTTGTGCCCCGAGGGTCTGCTGCCCCCTTCTCAGAACCGTGTTTTAAAATGCGAGGGTCACGAGGAGGCGGGCGCCCATTAGAGAGCAGCCCCAAATTGCGTGGTTATTGCGCTGGGAAGGGCCTCTGCAGTCCTGGATTCACCTTCTGCTTTCGCTGTTCCCCGGTGACGCCGGGCGCGGCACCTGTCTAGGCCTCAGTTTCCTCCCCTGTAAAATGGACACATTAGGATCTCCGGCCTCTCGCGCCCCTTCCAGCCCAAACTCTGTGGGTTTTAATGCTCTGAGTCTCATTTCCGCCCCGAGAAGGGGGGGCAGAGCAAGGAGTCGGTCCCGGACTCAGGAGAAGCGCCCGGCCCGTGGGTCCGGCCCCTTTGCCCGTCTGTGGCCCGGGAGACTCGGGATGCTAAGCAGTAGCACCGGCGGAGGGAGGACCAGGCCCGAGATCCCGACTCTCCAGATTTAGGAGCGGCCCCGGCTGAGCAGCTGCCCCCCCCCCCGGTGCCCTCGGGCGCTTCCCCTGGAGAGCCCGGGTCCCAGGGAGACCCTGGGGGGAGCCCTGTTCCTGCGGTGCAGGTGCTCCCCCTGCTGGCAGAGAGCCGATAGTCCCCCTGGAGTCTGATTTTTCTGATTAGCCCTCGCGTGTCCGGGCCGCAGGGACAGACGAAAAGGGGCGGCCCCTGCCCGGAGCGCCCCTCGCCCCACAGAGCGCGGTTTGCCTCGGCTTCCGACGCCAGAGCCCTCCCCGTCCATTCAGCGGAGCGGCCCGGGGACGGCGCGGCCTCGGCGGCTTGGCCCGGTTCTCGTGCCCCCGGGCCGGCCTTTGGGGGGGGCCTCGGGCCCCAGAGTCAGCAGCAGTCCGCCCCCGTTCCCCGCCGTTTGTGGAGCCGCGGCCTCCTCCGGGCAGAGACCGGGGAGCTTCCTCCAGCTCCATTTTCAGATGAGGAAACTGAGGCACGGGGTGGAGTGGCAGGCCCGGGGCCGCCAGCGTCTGCGGCTGAGCCCGGGACCCTCCGACCCCCTACTCACTCTGTGCCCCCGGGAGACCGGGCGGGGGGGCGGGGCCGGGGTCTGGGGGCGCCGCTGGCTCGCGCCAGGGGGCGAAGCTCACGGCGCTCTCCGCCCCGCAGAGAAGGGCAAGTACCTGGCGCTGGACCTCGGGGGCACCAACTTCCGGGTGCTCCTGGTGAAGATCGGCAGCGGCCGGAGGTCCGTGAGGATGTACAACAAGATCTTCGCCATCCCGCTGGAGATCATGCAGGGCACCGGGGAAGAGGTAACCCTGGGCGCCGGGCCGCGGGGGGAGGGGCGCGGCCCCGCCCTCCCTGACCCCTCCCCCCTCCCCGCAGCTGTTTGACCACATCGTGCACTGCATCGCCGACTTCCTGGATTACATGGGCATCAAGGGGGCCAGCAGCCTGCCCCTGGGCTTCACCTTCTCCTTCCCCTGCAGGCAGGCCGGCCTCGACAAGGTAAGGCCCCGGAGGGCGCCCCGAGTCCCGGCCGACGCTGCTTCGGGAGGGGCCGGGAGGGGCGCCAGGGCTCATCCAGCCTGACCGCCCCATCGGACAGCCGGGAAACTGAGGCACACCAAGGGGCCCCACTAAGTGTCAGAGCTGGATTCCAGTCCTGATTCTGAGTCCGGAGCCCGCAGACAGACAGGTGTGGGGGGAGCCTGAGGGAGGAGCCTTGCCGGGCATCAAGCAGGGTAGTGGCCACAAGAGTCCACACCGAAGTGCATGTGTATGATGGAGCATTTATTAAGCACTGTCTGTATATTCTGGGGCCACAAATATAAGCAAGCAGAACAACTGCTCTCCAATAGCTTACACTCTGTTAGGAGAAGGCAGCGCTCGGAGGGGCGCGGGAAAGAGGTGGATGAGCTGAGGTGCCAGAGCTGGCGCAGCTGGAGGTGATGGGAAAGGCCGCCCGCTCCAGAGTCCTCCAAAGTCCATACAAACGCAGAGCCCTTAGAGCCCGAGACCTGCCGAAGGACAATGGCGGCAGAGGAGAAGGGGGGAGCAGCATTTATTAAATGTTTCCTGGGTGCTCGGCACTGTGCAAGTGGTTTCTAAATAGGGTCCCATTTGACCATCCCAACAACCCTGGGAGCTCATCCCCATTTCACAGATGAAGAAACTGAGGCGGGCAGGAGGAGAAATCACACATCCATTGTGTGTCAGAGTGAAGACTTGGGCCCAGATCTTCCTTATGCTAAACTTCGGATCTGTCCTTTTCAGTCTCGTTTCATAGCCCTTTCTGACATGTTCCTCTCGCACTCTCCCCCCCCCCCCCCCCAGTGTGTCCAGCCTGTTCTCTGTGCCTGCCATGCCTTCCTTCCCCTGCTGAACTCCTCCCGCTTCAGGAGCACTCCCCGGTCATCCCTGGTCTGTCAACAATAACTTTGCCCTATAGCGGCCCCTGCTTTTAACTCTGATACAATGACATTTTCAAATGGGGGGGGAAGGGGGGGAACCGACAGAGACGGAGAGACAGAGAATCAGAGAGAGACAGAGGGAGAGAGAGACTGTGAGAGAGAGAAGGAATGTCTTATTTCTTTCAGCTCAGGAGGGTTATAAAGACAGGTCAGGTCTTTTTAAATTGTACATCTCCATGAGTGTTTAGTCCAGAGCAAGGTCCACAGCCAGTGTTTAATAAAGGCTTTGAATCATAAATAATAAAGTCAAATAATAAACAGACGAATGAATGAACGCGTTGCATCATAGCGCTTTAGTCAAGCAGCAAGGAGCCGAGGTGACTCACTGTCTTGCCCTGGTCCATTCTTCCCCGGGCTCTGGGGCATGGAGGCCTCTGGCACTAAGCTGCTGCCGGTTATTTTTAGGGGACGCTGAGGATTAAATCAATCCAAGAACAGACTGTTCTCTCCCTAAACAGCATTCTCAGCCATCCCCGTCTCCCCCTTTGTGTAGGAGTTCTGGCTTATAGCCACGCTTCCACTTACTCTGCTAACAGGCCTGTGGGGCAGGGACAGGGAGGGTCCTTCCCATTGTTCAGAGGGAGAAACTGAGGCTGGAAGGTGTAGCGTGCTCTAAACCACACAGACTCGTGACTGAGTTAGGGCTTGGCCCCCTCCCTGGTATTGTGGGGCCTGGACCGTAGATTCTCCCCCACCTTATACCCAGTTAACTGAGACCCAGAATATCACGTGGAACTTTTTTCTCTTTCTAAAAACTTGAGTTTCCCAAGTGTCACAGAAACATCACCTTGTTGCCCCTTGTAGAGCTGGGGGAGACTGGAGGTCATGTGTTCTGGCCTGCTTTGAGCAGAAATAACGGTGTGGCTGCTCCCGAGGCTCATCTGGACCTTCTTCCCTTCTCTACTTTGTCGTTCTCTTGGAGGTCTCCATAATCCCATGGGCTCAGTGGTCATCTCTATGCAGATAAGCCCCAGATCCACAAAGCTGAGCTCAGTCCTGTGTCACTAGTCGCCTTCTGGAAATTTCTGTCAGCTTCTCAGATTCAACATGTCTGAAAATAACTTTGTATCTACTCCTCAAACCCCCTCCTTCTAATTTCCCCGAGTTCTGTCAAGGGCGTCGTGACCCTTCTAATCCCCCAGGTTTGGAATCAAATTTTCTCAGCCCTTTTCTCTTCCTCACATCTCGTATTCCCAATGGTCTGATGTTGTCTGTCTGTCTCTCTCTCTCTCTCTCTCTCTCTCTCTGTGTCTCTCTCTCTCTCTCTCTCTCTCTCTCTCTCTCTCTCTCTCTCTCTCTCTCTCTCTCTCTCTCTCTCTCTGTCTCTCTCTCTGTGTCTCTCTGTCTCTCTCTGTCTCTCTCTCTGTCTCTCTCTCTGTCTCTGTCTCTGTCTCTCTCTGTCTCTCTGTCTCTCTCTCTGTCTCTGTCTCTCTCTCTCTCTCTCTCTCTCTCTCTCTCTCTCTGTCTCTCTCTCTGTCTCTTTCCCTCCCTCCTTCTCTCTCTCCTTCTCTACTCTTTCTCTGTCACTGTTTCTACTCACAGAGTTATCACCTAGTTGCTCTGACCACCTCTCTCCCAGGTCCTACTGACTCACCTTTCCCCGCCCCTCCTCCACACATCCAGTTACTCCACATCTTGAGCTAACTGAGTCAATCACAATCTGACCCATGTCGTAATTGAGGTCATGATGAGCTGTGTGGACATGCAGGGGTTAATTGATTTTTTTTTCTGTTGTTCAGAGTGACTTCCTGCCTTCTCTTTCAGGGGATACTCGTGGAGTGGACCAAAGGATTCAAAGCCACGGACTGTGAAGGGGAAGATGTGGTGGAAATGCTCAGGGAGGCCATTAAGAGGAGAAATGTAGGTGCTTGGGGATCCTCACCCAGACACCCGGCCCTCACCTCCGTCTCCCCTGGCTCTCTGGGTCCCTCTTCCCCCCAGGGCCTCCAGACTGGAAGCACGGAGGGGATGACTTGGGAAGGACCCTGGGGTCCGTCCCGGTGCTCACTGCAGAACTTGCTCCTATCATAGGAATTTGAGCTGGATATTGTGGCCGTTGTCAATGACACGGTGGGAACCATGATGACTTGTGGCTATGAAGACCCTGACTGTGAAATTGGTCTCATTGCAGGTAAGCCCAGTTTTACCGTTATAGACCCACCTGCTCATGGCATTGTTTGGCTCAGTGGTTCTTGCCCCAGGCCGGGGAGGTCAGGAGTTTGTTATATTCTCTGGGCTGCATTCCACCTCCTGTATGAAGCTGTTTGACCCTGGGGAGTTAATTTGTCTAATCTGAGTTGGATAAATACTATCTGAGCCCCCACCCCCAAAGCTGCAGTGAAGAAGGTACTTTGTAAACCTGTAGAGATTTACAGATATGTAATGTGTGGGTGGGGAAACTGAGGCACAGAAGATCACTTGCTCAAGATTGTATAGTCTAGAAATAAGGTACCAGGAGCAAGGTCTCAGACCTGAATCTTCATCTCAGCAGTGCCCATCTCTTGCCAGGGACCTCTAGGCCAAAGGTTTCTTACCTGAGGTTTGTGAATCTGTTTAGCCAGACAGACAGATAAATGGATAGATGGATCAATAAATGGATAGATGATAATTGGAGCAGTGGATGGAAAAATAGATAGGGAGGGAGGTAGAGAGAGAGAGATGGTTAGATAGATAAATGGATAGAGACAGATGAATGGATGGGTGGAGAAATAAAAAAGAAAGATAATTAAGTAGAGAGATGGATAGATGAATGGATGTATAGATGGACAGACATAGATGTGGAGACAGAACTGTTTCAATAGAATTGGGGTTATATCCTCAGTAATCCTGTGCATTTTATTCCGCATTTCAAAAGATGATTCAGAGAAGAGGTTCCCAAGCTTCACTAGCCCGCCAGAGGGGTCCAGGACTCAGAAAGGCCGTGGCTGGTGTGCTGGGGGAAGTGCTGGTTTGGGAATTCAGGGAGCGCCCAGCCCACCTCTGCCATCTGCCACCTCGGTGACTTGGCAAGGTCCTCTCTCACTTGTAGGAAGCAGCTTCCTCCTCTGTGAACAAGGGCTGAACCTCCGGGGCTTCGGGGCTTCTCCCAGGGCTCCATTTATGACCCTTTATCCTTCTTTGCTTTTGGGGAGGAGAAAAACAAACCAATTCAGTGCATGTGTCTTAAGTGCAAGCTCAGTGCTCGTCCCTGAGGATTTGTCCAAACCAAGCATGCATATGTGTACACTCACACTCACTCACAATCACACACACACACACACACACACACACACACTCACAATCACACCCACACTTACATCCTCAGAGGAGCATTGAGTTTGCTGATCACGACAATCTTGAAATCCTCGAGTTGAACCCACGCCATCATCCGGGCTACTTTGTCTCTGATCCCATGAGGCCATGTCCTTGAGGGGAAGAAGCTGAGGCAGCTCTGAGGTGAAAAGCTTCTGGGGGCCTGCACCTTGTGCTCCAGACCCTCCTTTCACAGCTGAGGGAGCTGAGCCATCTAAGACCCACCCAGAGCCTTCTTTCCTCCCTACACTAATAATCCTGTGGATTCATTAATTATCTCAAGATCAGATAGCTGAATGACCAAGATTTCTGGCCAAGCAACAGGATAGGATCACATCCCTTTTCTTCTCTACTGATTAAAGGCTGTCACTCTTCTTCCTTTATCACTCATATATGTGTATGTGTGTGTTTGTATATATATATATATATATATATATATATATATATATATATATATATATATATATATATAAGCTGGCTTCTAAGCCCTCTCCCCTTCAGCCCCTCCCTGACCCACCTCCGGAAGCACAAGTCTGATGCTTTAACCTGGCTCTGGGGGTGCCGAGGGTGACCCTGTAACGCTGCTTCTGTGCCAGGGAGGTGACGGTCTTGCTGGGCCGGCAGCTGGCCCTGCCACAGGGGGCCTGGCGTCCATGCTGACCCCTGGATCCCTGTGGGACCCACCTGGCTCAGCGCAGCCACGCTCACACTGAAGCTCAGCCTTTCAGCTACAGCAGTTCACAGAACTCTGGAGGAGCACAGAGGGTCTGCCACGTGCGTCCGAGGCAGCTCCGTCTAAGCTCCAGACACTGCAGCTCCTGCAGACGTCACTGAGGGGCTGGGTCTGGTGCCCTTGGGTTTCCTTCAGGAACAGGCAGCAACGTGTGCTACATGGAAGAGATGAGCAACATTGAGCTCGTAGAAGGGGACGAGGGCAAGATGTGCATCAACACCGAGTGGGGCGGATTTGGGGACAACGGCTGCCTGGACGAGATTAGGACCCAGTATGACGTCGAGGTGGACGAAGGCTCCCTAAACCCTGGCAAACAGAGGTAAAGCCGAGGGGCTCTGGGTGAGCTTCATGTGCGGTTGCCCCAGGACAAAAGGGAGGCTGGCTAGGGCAGAGCAAAAGCACCACACATGGGTTTGGGGCCTGGTCCTACCACTTATTTCTGGGTAACCCTCAGCAAATCATTTAGTTTGCCTTTGCCTCAGTTTCCTCATCTGTAAAATGAGGGAGTCATATTAGGTGGCTCCTAAAGTTGCTTCCAACCCTAACTCTATGAGTTTGAGGTTTGGCAGGCTTATATTGGGGCACAACACAAGAGCTCTCTGACATTCCCTCCCTCCCACCAAAAAGGGAGTTTGAAGCACACCCTTGTATCTTGGATTTTTATTGTGATCATGTTTATTTGTAACCAAGAGCTGACATTAGACATAATGAATAAACATTGGAGACTTTACCACTAAGGGCAGGGGAAAATCAGGGCTGTTTACTTTCACCATTGCCATTCAGAATAGTTTTAAATCTTTGCAAAAACAGGGAAAGAGGAGGAGAGAGAGAGATTAAGTGCTAGCAAAGGAGAGATTTGCAAACCTCTTTCTGATGTTTTCATATACTCAGAAAAGTCAAAGAGTCTCAACAAAAACATTTGAGAGAATAGACTGACTTTCCCCCACTACCCCTACCCAATTCTGATGCCCCATTATAGTAGGAAGAAGACTCAGGGTTTTTAAGGGTCATGTCAATAGATTGTGAGCTGAGGAGAAGGGAGCCCTACTAAGTGGAAGGGCTCTGAGCATGGACCAGTGAAGGACTGTATGGCACGGGAAGAGCTCTGTTTGGAGAGATCTAAATTATCAGGTTAGCCAACAGGGAAGAATTTTGTTTTCAACATAATTCACTTGAAAATGGCTCTAGAGGGAATATTTATACAAACACTATTTACACATCTATAATTAGCTGCAATTATTCTAGTACCAGCAACTCACTTTTCTTTACTGCACTGAGATTTAGTGTTTCCTTGTAACTTCACTGAGGGTGGATGGAGCGAGCTTTTTTGGCACTTATTTTTACCCCAGGCACTGTGCTAAGTGCTGGGAGTACCAGATAACATTCTCTGACCTCAGGAAGCTTTCCTTCCAGTAGTTTGCCAGTAGGCGTTCCAGTAATGCTCGCCACACATTAATTTGGGAGCTAGAAATGGGAGGTGCGCCCAAACAGGCCGTCCAAGGATAGGAATGGCCAAAGCGTGGTGGAGAGCGCATGGTGGAAGATGTCCAGGAAATGCTGGGGAAGCCCAGAACTGAGTGAGAGAAGGCAACCTGCCCCCTATTTTACACATGAGTGCACTCAAAGCAATTTAATGACTTGTTCATCATCATGACTTGGTTAACACGACCCCCATTTATTCTTCCTTGAAAAAGGTACGAGAAGATGACCAGTGGCATGTACCTGGGGGAGATCGTGAGGCAGATTTTAATCGACCTTACCAAGTACGGACTCCTGTTTCGAGGGAAGATTTCAGAGCGACTCAGGACCAGAGGCATATTTGAAACCAAGTTCCTGTCCCAGATCGAAAGGTAACGACTCTGGCTCTGGTGGGCCAGCAGGGAATTGGGCCATTGGGTTTATCACTGAGTCGGCACGTGGTTCTTTAAAAAATAACCGCTCCTCTAGTGCCTCTGATGGAGTGTTTAGAGATGCCTTATAGTGAAGACAAAAATAACTTACGGTTCTTTATAAACTCATTGATCACAGGATCCAGGGCTAATGGGAACCTCAGAGATCATACACTCTAACCTCTTTTATAGATGGGTAAAATGAGGTACAGAGACTTAGTACTAAGTGTCTGATGTAGCATTTTGTACTAACTAGCACTTCATCCACAATATTGTATAGTCTCACAATAACTACAAGAGGTCACTTTTTAATATGAACGCATTAATCAATTGTTCTCCTCCAAATACTAACTTAGGTCAGTTGTCCTGGATGAAGGGTTGGAAGTGATGAAAACAAATTTGAGGGGCAGAGGGTAGAGAAGTCATGGATGGGGCCCCAGAATGAGGATCCTTGAGGGCTGGGGAGAGGCGAGATATGGAAGAGGGACACAGGAATATCAATAGTAGCTGCCATGTGTAGTGTGCCTGACAGTTAGGTATACATTCTCTTCTTTAGTCCTAAGTGGTAGAAACTGGAAATATTGACCTTATTCGAAGTATGGTGTTCTAAAAAGAGTCTTGGGCCTGAAATCTGAAGGTCAGGGTTCAAATTCCATTATAGTTGGTCATGTCCGTCCAGGCCCTCTGTAAAGGACAAGGATGGGAACTGGATTTGTGATTTGATTTGATTTGTGATTTTTAATAATAGCTTTTATATTTTCAAAATGCATGCAAAGAGAGTCTTCAACATTCACCCTTGCAAAACCTTGTCTCCCTAATTTTTCAAGCTTTACTTGCTGAAATCCAATATACGTTAAACATGTGCAATTCTAAACATATTTCCACATTTATCATACTGCACAAGAAAAATCAGATCTAAAAGGAAAAAAAGAAGGAAAAAAAAAAAAAAGCAAATAAACCACCACAAAAAGGCGGTGATAATGTGTTGTGATTCACATTCAGTCCCCGTAGTCCTGCTTCTGGATGTAGATGGCCTGTCCATCACAAGTCTATTGAAATTGGCTTGAATCACTAGTGTCGAAGAGAGCCACATCCATGAGAATTAATCATGACATAATCTTCTTGTTGCCATGTATAATGATCTCCTGGTCCTACTCATTTCACTCAGCATCATGTCAGTCTCTGCAGGCCTTTCTGGAATCCTCCTGCTGGTAGTTTCTTTTTTTTTTTTTTTTTTTTTAATTCATTTTTCCAAATTATTCCCTCCCTCCCTCCCTCCACTTCCTCCCCCCGATGGCAGGTAATCCCATACATTTTACATGTGTTACAATATAACCTAGATACAATATATGTGTGTAAATACCATTTTCTTGTTGCACATTAATTATTCTGCTGGTAGTTTCTTATAGAACAATAAGATTCCATAGCATTCATATACTATAATTTATTCAGCCATTCCCTAACTGATGGGCTTCTATCTGCTCACCTTCTAGTTTCTTGCCACCATAAACAGGGTCGCCGCAAACATTTTTGCACACGTGGGTCTTTTCCCTTTTTTAAAGATCTTTTTAGAATATTAGCCCAGTACTGACACTGCTGGATCAAAAGATATACACCGTTTGATAGCCCTTTGGGCATAGTTCCAAATTGTGCTCCAGAATGGTCCGATCAGTTCACAGTCCAACAACAAGTGCCAATCACTTTGTTGGACTGGTGATTTAATAGATATAGAGAACTTACCTCCAGGGGAGGTAAGCCTTCTGTGGACCTCAGTTTCCTCATGTATCAATTGAAAGTATTGGACTAGATGGTTTCTTTTTTAAGACCTTGGGACTTAGAGCAGGAAGTATCCTGAGAGCATATGTTTCAATCCTTTTGTTTTATAGAATGGTAAACTGAGTTTTCAGAGTAGTGACATATGTCCAAGTAACAACTCTGGCTCTCCTCAGATATTCTGTGATTCATGCAGGCTTCTTCTGGGGTCAAGAAGTCACCTTGCCCCTGCTGGAATGCTTGTCCATCTTCTAAGGACATACTCTGCTAGACCTGAGATCTCACCCAGGCAAAGGAGCTCACAGTCCAGGGGTTCCCTGCCCATCATAAGCAGCTCTTGTGCATGGTGTCCCCCCCCAAGTTCAATGCTAGGATCTTCCTGGCGTGCTGAGGGGATCTACCCGATTGTAACATCAATATCACCAAAAATCTGTCCAATGTGCACACGACGCTTTTGTTTTCAGAAACTTCAGCAACTCGTGTGTGGGAGGCAAGCTTAATAGGAAGGGAGGCTGCTGGACTCCTAGAGCCCTGCTTTGTGGGGGAGAAAAGGAAGCAAGCGGCTTCCCTCCCAGTTCTGCTGAAGAGACTGGAGGCATTAAGTCAGCAGAAGGAGCACTCAGCTGGAGTCAGGAGATCTGGAGTCAGAATGTTGGCTCTGCTACTTCTTCCAGGGGCTTAGTGGGCTCGTGTATAAAAGGGCTAGACTGGAAGTTCTTGAAGGCGCCTTCTAGCATGCTAACAGAAGAGCGCTAGACTTAGAATCAGGAAAATCCAGCCTCAGACACTCTGGGCAAGTCCCTAAACTTCTGCCTCGGTTTGCTTATCTGTAAAATGGGAATAACAATACCTGTTTCCCAGGGTTATTGAAGATCAAATAAAACCATATACAGCGTTTTGTAAACCTTAAAGCACCACATGTTATTACCAGTCCTCGATCAATCCCCCTAAATTTCAGAAGCTATTGTCTAGTGTCATGCTCTTCTATTATCTTCCCTGCTCTGAGTCTGGTGGGTGATACTTATTCAATTCATTAAATTCAACAAATACTTATTAAACCTTTACTTTGTAACTGCTGCTACAAAGATGGGGAAAAAATGACCCAGTCTCTTCCCTTGAGCAGATAGTCAGCGAGAGAGAGGCTTGGGATCAGGGGAAAGCTGGGCTTAAATATCACTTGGGACAATCCCTGGGTGGCTTCCACAATCTCTTTTGCTTTTTAGCTTCAGTTTCCTCATTGGAAAAAAAAGGAGAACACCATATGGACTGTCCCCCTCCTAGGGTTGCTGTGAGCACTGAATGAGGCGATACATGTATAGGGCACGCTACAGAAAAGTCGGGTCTTTTATTTCACATAAGACTACAGAAGGGACATGATACGTAAGTGTAATACAAGGGAAGGAGAATTGCTGTTATTTATAGAGTGCTTTAAAGTTTGCAAAGCACTCTACAGATAGTATCTTACTTGATAGTCATAGTAACCCAGGGAGGTAGTTCTGTTATTATATATTATATTATATATTATATATATATGTTGTTATATATATTATATATGTTATTATATATATTATATAATATATTATATGATATATTATATATATATTAAGAAACTGAGGCAAATGGTGGTTAAGGGACTTATTCAGGATCACACAGCTAATAAATGTCTTGAGGCAGGATTTTAAGTCAAATTTTCCTTGACTCTGCTCTGCGGTGCTGCCTAGCTACTTCAAAGAAAGGGCCCTCAGTAAAGGCAAGATATCTTCAGTAAATTTGAGGAGAGAAAACTGAGATATGAGAAAAGGTTTCATGAAGGAATTCATATCTGAATTAATCCATGACTTTTAAAGTAAGACAGATTAAGAAATCTAAATTATATATAATACGCTAAACTATATAAACACATTTATATAGAGAAATGTTTATATTTTTATAAATATTGTACATACTATATAATTATCCAGTTATATATTAATAAAACATTAAATTTATGTGTTTAATAATATACTTAAATATATAAATTAAAATAATATATTTAGAATATATAAATGTATTTTTATTGGTGTCTTTTATTTGGACATCACTATCATTTTTTATCTCCATTCAGCAAATTGAACCCTCTCTAGTGACAAAGAAAAAAAATGAATAAGCAAAAGTCTGTGACGTATAAATAAGGTCTGACAGCTTTTGTGATATGCCATTCTAGTTGTCTCCCATTTCTCTGTTCTGAAAAGGGTGAGATGCTTTATTCAGGCCCTTCACTGGATTGTTTTTTGTTTTTTTTTTTTATTACTCAGTTCAACGTTTTTATAGTGGCAGTGTTTATCAAGATAAATTTTTCTCTTGGTTCTGTTTGCTTTACTTTACATCAGTTTATATAAATTTTCCCTTTTCTTTGAATTCCTCATGTACATCAAAACTTCCATAACAATGTTCCATTGCATTTGTGTAGTATTTTTTTCAGCTGTGCCCCCAATCGATGGGCATCAACTTTATTTCCAATGCTTTGCAATCAAAGAAAGTTTTAAGACCATTTTGGTGCATTTCAGATTCTTGTTTCTCAGATTTTGTATATACCCTGTAGTAGAATTGATGAGTCAACAGGTATGAACAATTTGGTAGGAAATATTTTCTGGGCATGTGAGAAACAGTGTATGTCAGAAACAGGGAGGAGATGGCATTTGAAGCTAAGGAGATAACCAGGGCCTAGCCAGAGTGTGTGAAGGAGAAGGAAGTGAAACAGCTGAGAGGTTAGGTTGGAACCCCATTGTGGAAAGCTTTAAACACTCGTCTGAAGACCTGGTTCTTCAGGGGGCCAATAGGGAAGGTACATGAGCAAGAAAATAGCCTGGCTTAGGAAAAATCCTTTGACAGATGAACTGGAAAAGGAAAGGACTGGAGGTGGAGAAACCAATTAGAAGCTTTTAGGATGAGGGCCTGAATAAGAATCACACAGTGGTGTGAGTGGAGAGAAAAGGATGGATGAGAAATGGCTACAGAATGGTATGTCCTTGATGTAGAAAAGTTGGGAAATGGAATTTGGGGAGTGGAAGTCTAGCATGCCCCCAGGACTGAGGACATCCCAGCACTTGGAGATGTTGACCTGGAGCAGATTTGGGAGTCATGGGTGTAGAAAGGATGGTGGAACCCAGTGGAACAGGGAGCAGCCAAAAAAGAGGGCAGAAAAGGAGAGAGGACCTAAGACAGAGCTCTGAGGGACTCCCAACACCCTTTGAGGTGGAAATAAGACAGAGCTTGCCAAAGAGCTTGCTGAGGAGCAAGCAGCCAGATGGTGAAGAGGAGGGCCAAGAAAGGGTGTTGTCATCCAGCCCAAGGAAGGAGTGAACAGCAGGAAAAGAGTGGGCGACACTGCCAGAAGCTGCCAAAGGTTAAGGTTGGGAACTGGGGAAAAAACATCAGGAGGACTAAGGCATGCTTTGACATCGGGGATCAGAATTCAGATCCCAAGGAGCTGAGAAGGGGAGGAGAGGGTGATGGCAGTGGGTGTAGCTGATGGATATTAGGTATCTGTCAGGGAAAGGGAGGCAAAATATAAATAGCTCCCAGGGAGGGAATCAGGGCCCTCCTGCACTTTCTTCTCTGAATCTAATTTAAATAACTGTGAGGAACAGAGGGTGACCCACAGCCGTGACGGGAAATTTATCTTGGTGAGCTTGAAGGCAATCGTCTCCTGCTCTGGTAGGACGTGACTCATTTATTCATTCCCCACACACTATGCTGGAGTCCTGTCCTGAGGGCTGTCTGGAATAGGAGCAGCCCTCTCTCTGCCTTTAAGGAGTTTGCCATTCATTTGAATGGCATTCATTTGGAATATGAGAAGTCATTTTCCTCTGGCTCATGGTCCCCTGGGTGATGGAACAGGACTCCAGGCTCAGCTCCCTTAATGGCCAGCTTTACGCCATGTTGCCCCAGTCTCTCTGCTGGTCTCCAGGCTCACATTTCCTCCTTTCTTTCCGACATCTTGAACTGGATGTCCAGTAGACATCTTAAAGTCTGTCCAAAATGGAGCTCATTGTCTTTCCTCCTAACCAACCACCCTATCATGGGGACCAGGAGACCATCCCGGAGTCTCTTGTTGGGTCTAATTTTAAGCACGTGTCGCTGAAAAGGGCCAACTCTGGGGAAGTGCCCCCATCAGCAGACTGGTGGCTCTTGGTTGCCATATTACATGGAGAATGGGACCCTGGAGGGGCAGATTTCCCAACTTTTATGTAGACAAAGTGAATAGCCCAGACATGGTGGGTCCCATCTGAAGGACGGCGAGTGGGGGCAGTAGTTGCTGGCCTTGGAGATTCCGATTCCTGCTGGGAGTCCTTGGAATAGTGGGTCTCCTCCCAGGTCCCAGGCTCAGAACAGAAGGGACTCCAGGCCCCCAGGTGCCTTCTTGATCAGACTTTTTCTCTGTCTACAACATGTTACAGTGACGGGCTGGCCCTCCTCCAGGTCCGGAGAATCCTGCAGCAGCTGGGCCTGGACAGCACCTGCGACGACAGCATTGTGGTCAAGGAGGTGTGCGGGGCTGTCTCGAGGCGAGCGGCCCAGCTCTGCGGAGCCGGCCTGGCAGCCATTGTGGAGAAGAGAAGGGAAGACCGCAAAGTGGAGCGCCTAAAAATCACAGTGGGCGTGGACGGGACGCTCTACAAACTGCACCCGCAGTGAGTATCCTCATCCACAGTAGGTGCTTTATGCTTCTTGTCCAGAGGAGAGCAGAGAGATGTGGAGACCTGGGGATTAAGTCCCTGATCATCTACTGATCCACTAATCACTCAGTTAACAAGCATGTATTAAGTGCCTACTATGTGTCCGGCACACAGTAGGAGAACAGAGTTAAATATGAAAGTCTCTCTTCTCCAGGAGACCACCAAATATACACGTAGATGAATATTCATAGTAAATACAGAACAAGGCACCTGTTTTATCTCTCCAAGTATCATCATCATCTCTAAAGCAGAGACCAATAGTAATAACAACGTATCTTCCATAGCAGTATAGGCTTTCTTCCAAAGCGTGACTGTCCAATCATGACACACGGCGTGGGGCTCTCCGGAGCCACCCCAGCTTCTGATCTAGACGATTATAATGGCTAACATGCCTTCGCTGCTTAAAAAGTTTGAGTCAGAACCAGGGCTCAGATTTTGCATTTGATGTTTCCCATCTTTGGCAAGCTACCCAGTCCTCTGGGCTTCGTTCTGCCAAATGGGTGCAGTCTCTTTGAAAATGCTAATTATGAAAACGATTTTAAAATTTCCAAAAAACCCTTATTTTAAAATGTTGCTTATGAGCGGTCGCTAGATGGAGCCATAGTACGCAGAGCCTCAGGCCCCAAGTCAAGGAGACTCCTCTGCTTGACTTTAAACCCGCATCAAACATTGCTAGCTATGGCAACCTGAGAGAGTCATTTAACTGCCTCAGTTTACACATCTGTAAAATGAGATGGAGAAGGAAATGGGAAATCCCTCCGGTTATCTTTGTCCAAAGGGTCATGGAGAGTCAGACGTGACTGAAAAATGACAGAACAAAAATTTCCTAATTTTGTGTTTTAGTTATTTAAAATGATATGATTTTGGTTTTTCCAGTACAGATTATGGAAAGGAAAGGCCTAATTCTCTACCCATTCCTTCTCCCTCTCTCTGGAGCATCACTGCTTCAGATAATTTTAAATCTAAACCTTAAATTATAGAAAATTCCCCATCGGCATTGATGAAAAGAAATTTCACGCTGGGAATTCCCTTGAAATAACAGATCTAAATTATAAATTTAGATTAATTAAAAATTCAAATTCAAATTAAATTCAAGTTAAATTTAAAATTTAAATTAAATTAAAATTAAAAATCGAATTTTATTATAGATGTGATAAGAGATTCCATGTCTGTTGTCCCAAGACTAGCCTAGATAAATTCAGAGAGATTCAACTCCAGATTAGCCAAAGAGAGGGTTTCAGCCAAAACAATTTAAAAATCAAAGTTTTTTTTAATAGATAAGAGATTCCATGTCTATCTTCCCAGGACTAGCTTAGATAAATTCAGAGAGATTCAACTCCAGATTAGTCAGAGAGAGGGGAAACCGTCTATTATTATTACTATTGCTATTATGTTGCTATCTTACATATATGTAGCATTTTAATGCTTACAAAGCTCCTTAAACACATTCTCTCATTTGATCCTTGCAACAACCTTGTGCAATAGGTGCTACTATTAATCCCATTTGACAGATGGGGAAACTGAGCCTAAGAGAGATGACTGAATAGTTGTAATAACCCAAGATCTTTGAATCCAATCATTTGACTCCAGCGATGTCCCTTCATTCCACTTACTCGCCTGATGTCTCCAATATCCACAGAGGGCCCAGGCAAGGGAGTTCACTGGTCAGTGAGACCTCGGTGATGGTCTCAAAGAGCCAGGCCAAGGGGCTCAAACATGGAGGTCATTTGCAAGCCATTTTGAGAAAGGAAAGACCTCTGTGAGGCTCTTATGCTTTCTCTCTTTATGATTTCTGTAGCTTTTCTCGGATCTTGCGGGAAACTGTGAAGGAGCTGGCCCCTCAGTGCGATGTGACATTCATGCTGTCCGAAGATGGGAGCGGAAAGGGGGCTGCCCTGATCACAGCCGTGGCCAAGAGGTTGCAACTGAGGAAGGACAACTGAGGAGGAACAGCTCAGGCTTGGCTGCAACGGTGGCTGAGGTCCCTTGCCAACCTCCTTCCTTTGGGAAAGAAATTGAGTAGAGACCAATGGTCCGAGCTGCTCTTTGGGGGCAATAGAGGGAGCTTCGGGGCCTGGGCCACTCGCCTTGGTCTTTTCATGGCACAAAGAGAAATCTTTGGGGTTACAAGAGCTAGAGGTGGGATGAATGCCGTAGAGAGCCAATAGTTCTCTGGGAGACCCAGGAGCAGAGGTTTCCAATTTATGGGTGCTGAAGACCCTCAATTTACAGCAACAGAGCTTAAGACTGATATAACCTGAAGAAATTAGATTATTCAAGGATATGTTTCAGGCTGCTTGCTTCAGCTGAGCTTTGCCTCATTCCAGGCCCAAAACCCCCAGCTAATTATAGCTCTGTCAGGAAGTTTCTTCCCCCCACCCACAGCTTTTTGCCTCAGGCCACCTCAGAAATCTCTTTCCTTGAAGTAATCTCAAGGAGCCAGCTCCCAAGTCCCAAGGCAGCTTCCTTCCCAGTCCATGTGAGCTTAATACTGGAGGACTAAAATTGGTAATAAATTTCCCCTTGGGGATGAAGAAGAAGTGCTCCCTCACTCCAAGATCCTAAGGTTCCAGCAATCTATTTTGTCCTCTCCCTGTCAAGAGAAACATGTATTTCAAAAACTTATTTTTTTGTTACTGTGACCTTGACAAAACCCAACAAATAGGAAAATTTCTATGTACAAAGAACAGAGAGGATTATATATGAAACTACTACTCCTATTGTATAAAGATCAGTATTTAAAAAGCAAATAAATTTAACGTGTTAGTTTCAAAGAAGTCCTGCTTATGTCTGCTTCTGAACTTCCCTTTGATCTCTGCTGTGCATTTTTAAATGCTTTATCAAGGCTTTTCTTGCCTTCCCTCCCTTTTTTAGCAATAGAATCACTAACACCCAATATTAAAAAAAAAAATCTTCCCATGTAACTAACACTTATAAACAAGCAAAACAAATTCTTGTATCGGTCGTGTCCAAAACCATATGTCATATTTTGCATGTTCATTATTGCTCCTCTGCAGTTGTGGCTAGTTTTTTCATTGTCGAATTCTCAAATCTTTTCTCTCTCTCAATTCTTTTCCTGGTTCTGCTCCCTTCACTCTATATCAGTTCATGGGAGTCTTCCCGGGTTTCTCTGAAACCATCCCTTTCCTCCTTTCTCTTGAGTTAAAATGGACATGGAAGCTAGGAATGAATGTTTACTGTATACCAGACTCTTTAGTTATTCAGTCTTGTCCAAATCTTTGTGACCCCATGGACAATAGCACAGCAGTACTGTCCATGGCTCATACATACAGGAATAGTTTGCCGTTTCCTTCTCCAGTGGATTAAGGCAGATTTGCCAGTCTGAAGAGAGAGAGAAAGAGTCAGCTGGAAGAAGGAGGAATCATAGTAGTCCTATGTCTGTCCCCAAAATGGAGACCCCCTAGAAGGAACCCCGCAATGGGAGACAAGGATGAGTGGAAAGACATTGCAGGGTGAGAAGGCAGCTGAATCATGGTGGTCATGTCTTCAAGAGTTGGAAACATAAGCAGGAGGGAAATTTTAGAGCTCAGGCAGTCTTAGAAATCCAAGGATGGTGCACTAATCACTAGTCTGATCTCTCTAGTCTGGCCATATCTGAACTGTTGTATGCTGGGCTCCCATCTTAGGAAGAGCCTTGAGAAGCTGGACCCAAGACAGGGGAGGGAGCCAAGTCTGCCCAGTTTAAAGAACTGGGGATGTTCTGCCTGGAGAAGAACCACTGGGTGACGGGACAGATGGGAAAGGCTTTTTTGGGCGAGGAAACTCAGGGGGCAAATGGAGCAGTAAGGGGGAGAAATGGGGAGGAGATAGGTTGAAAATTTGGGCTTGAGACAAGGCAGAACTGTCCTAACAATCTGAATTGTCCTTAAAATTGACTCAAACTCAGGTCTTCTCACTCCAAACAGAGTTCTTTCCACTCTGAGACCCTGATTCTCAAGCATTTTCCACTTGAAAGGACCTTCCAGGGACACTATCCATTCCACCATCCTGCCTTTTTAGCTTTAGCTAAATGATTTTCTCACTCTGAGTCTCAGTTTCCTCACTTGTAAAATAAGTAGATTGGACTGAGAATGTGGGAGCCGGCACTGGTCTGGGCTGCCAGGGAATTCTGGCTCGAAAGCTGGAGTTGTCCAGGCAACCTCATCACATTCCGCCTGATTCATGGCGTCATGGGATTCTGCTCCTGGAAGGGAACTTTAAATACCATTAGCATCTGGGTCATCAAGACACCCACCCCTACACCATCTAGGGGAGATGGTGTCTACCCTAGTTCTAGACACCTTTGGGGGAAAAGAAGCTACAACCACCTTAGGTAATCTGCCCTCATGACTAAGTGACCTTTAATGTTTGGAATTTTTGTTGAATTAAGCTCCCTTCCCCAAGAAATGGCTTGTGTTTCTTCTTTGGTTTAACTTATTGCATAGCTACATGGATAAATAGACAGATAGATGAATGGACCAATAGATTCTTAGGTGATTATTTGGTGCCAGGTTCTGTCTGAGCACTGGAGATAAAATTACAAGCAATGCAATCTCTGCTTTCAGGAAACTTACATCTTAGCAGGAGAAAACAGCACATAAAAAAGGAGTTGGAAATGAGTTAGGGGGTAGAGAGGACCAGAGGATGGAAGGGAAAAGGGTGCAGTTCAACAGATGATGAGAAAGAGATGGAAGGAGAGATTCTAGAGGGGATGTATGGCTGGAGTCATTTCTAAAAGCCCAAGCAAGAAGCCACCAATGAGAAGAAGAGGGCTCTAGGTTGGAGGTTTCCCAGAGTGCCAAGGAGAAGATAAAAGCTATTCAGTACTGACTTGGCTGGTTCTTGTCTAGGGGTCCCAATCTTAAGGTTTTTGAAAGCCTTTTCCATGGGTTATTATTTTTTGATACTTCTGTCATCTTTACATGTCCTTGGCTGAATTTTCTGTCAAATTTGATATATTAGTTGATTGAAAGTTTTGTCTCCTGAAGTACGCTCTGGCTAATGTTTCCTTCTGATATTTTGCTCATCTTCCCAAAAAGTCGGATTCTGTGGGTGATCTGGTCATTGTAATGTCCGGACTAGCTTTCTGGAGGTCCTCCGGACCAGTCTTGATCTTAGTGTAGAAGGCAAGAGTCAGGAGAGCCACCACGAGGCTGATCAAAGATAGAATGTCTCTCTTCCAATCCTTCTCAGCCCTTTATACCTTATTGTAATTACATCATTACAGCACACTGATTATGTGTGAACTTAGAGAACCATTACATCACCATGCTAAGCACTAAGTATATATGTGAACTAGAGAACCATCATCTCATTAGTTCTACTGAGTTAACAACCAGAGTTCCGGTCCTCTACAGGTCATCTCATGAGATGTCTAATTTTTTCAATTTAAGAATTTTGAGTAATGAGCTCCCCCAAAAAGAGGGGCAATATAGTATAGCAGAATGGATTGGACTATACTCTTTTTATATGGACATGTGGGTCTGTATATACATATATCCACACAGAATACATATACATATTTATGTATATATGCAAAGATACACATTATATATAAAGAGATAATAGAAAGAATGATAGATAAATACACAGATGGATGGATAGATAGATAGATAGATAGATAGATAGATAGATAGATAAAGAGATATATAGTTGTCTTCCCTGTTAGAATATAAACTCTTTAAGAGCAAAGATTTTTTTACTCTTTGCACTTGCGTGCTCAGTTTAATAAAGACTTGTTGATGGATTGATTATTTCATTAGATAGCCTCAAAGTCCTTTCTAGCTCTAGATCTCTGATCCATGATATGGGAAAATCTTTTGTCATTTGTAAACTCAGGCAGAGATGAGGTGGTGAGAATGTTTCATGGATGAACTACAAAAAGGGATTTTCCCAGGCAGCTTTTTTCATGACTACTAGTTTTTATTATTTAATTCAAGATTTTAATTTTATTTTAGAAACTTATTACGCCTTTCATAAATCCCTTTAAAATAATATTTTATTTGTCCAACTACATGAAGAGATGGTTTTAATATTCACTTCTGCAAAACCTTGTGTTCCAAATTTTTCCCCTTCTTTTCTTCTCCCTCTCTAAGACGGCAAGCAATTTGATATAGGTTAAACATGTGCAGTTTTTCTAAACATATTTCCATATTCATCATGCTGTGCAAAAATAACAGGCAATTAAAAAACACAATAAAGAAAATAACACAATGACACAATAAAAACAAATGACAAGAATAAAATTAGTGAAAATATTGTGCTTTGATCCACATTCAGTTTCTATAGTTTTCTCTTTGGATGCAGATGGCACATTCTATCCCAAGTCTATTGGAGTTGTTTTGAATCATCTCACTGTTGAAAAGATCCAAGTCCACCACAGTTGATCATCACATAATCTTGTTGTTGCCATGTACAACGATCTCCTGGTTCTGCTCACTTTCACTCTGCATCAGTTCCTGTAAGTCTCTCCAGGCCTCTCTGAAATCATCCTGCTGATCATTTCTTACAGAACAATCCTATTTCATAACATTCAGATACTATAACTTATTCAGTCATTCTCCAACTGATGGGCATCCACTCAGTTTCCAGTTTCTTGCCACTACAAAAAGGGCTGCTGCAAACATTTTTGCTTATGTGGGTCACTTTTCCCTTTTTTAGCATCTCTTTGGGATATAGGCCCAATAGAGACCCTGCAGGATCAA
This sequence comes from Sminthopsis crassicaudata, assembly GCF_048593235.1. Taxonomy (NCBI): domain Eukaryota; kingdom Metazoa; phylum Chordata; class Mammalia; order Dasyuromorphia; family Dasyuridae; genus Sminthopsis; species Sminthopsis crassicaudata. The sequence continues at coordinate 634,846,607 of NC_133618.1, read as the reverse complement.
AGGGGTATGCACAATTTGATAGTCCTTTGAGTGTAATTCCAAACTGCTCTCTAGAATAGTTGGATCAGTTCACAACTCAACCAACAAGGTATTAGTGTCCTAGTTTTTCCCTCAACATTATCTTTTTCTGCCATATTAACTAGTCTGAGAGATGTGAAGTGGTACCTCAGAGTTGGACTTTTAAAAAAAATTTTTATTGATACCTTCTGTTTTTCATATCATAGTTTTATCCAACACCCTTCCTCTTTTCCAGTGAGCCATCCCATGTATTATCTCTTTTAAGAAAGAAAAAAAAAAAAAAAGGAAAGAAAAGGGGAAAAATCAATATAACTTATCAATATACTTATTTTGAAATACCTGAGAATTTCCTGCCACCATGAAAAAGTGGGTTGGGAGTGTCCTCTCATATTTATTAGAGTCCTGCTTGATCTTGATAATTTTGTTATATTCACTTTGGAGTTTTTGGTATAAAGTCACTGTATTAAATTTTTGTTGTTCTGTATATTGTTTTCTGGGTTTGTATACTTCATTCTGCATCAATTCATATAGATATTTGAATATTTCTCTGTGTTCATCACACACATCATTTCATAGCACAGTAATATTCTGTTACATTCATACATCATTATTCCTTTAACCATTCCCTAATCCAGGAGCATCTATTTTGTTTCCAGTTTTTTTGCTATCACAAAAAAATGCTTGTGTGAAAAATGGAGTTTCTTCTTATCAGTGGCTTCCTCGGAATATATACCCAGCTTGGGATTTCAAAAGAAATGGACCTTTTAGTTCCCCTTCTTTTTTTTACATTATTCCAAATTGCTTTTAAAAATGTTCTGTCTAGGAGACTAGTGGGTTCTCTCTCACTAGAGGTCTTCAGTACAGTCTGTCTGGCCATTTGTTGGAGAGAGTTTAGAGAGGCTTCCTACCTTGATGCAGATTGGGTGTGAGGTCTCCTCCAGCTGATAATCAGCAGTCTGCACTCCCTCTTCATCTCTCCTCCTCTCTATTGGGGCATTCAAGGATCTAACAACACAAAAAGCTGACTACCTGGTTGAGAGTGAATATAGTTCTCATTTCTCTAGTGCTTTATATTTTGCAAGATATTTTAGTTTTCTAATTTAAATGTAAATTAACTTCATTCTGCATCAATTCATATAGATATTTTAATTTTTTATTATGGGTCTATCAATCATCAGCAAACATGCGTATTTCTTTTTTTTCTAGCATTTTTATTTTTCAGTTTTCAACATTTATCTTTATAAGATTTTGATTTCCTTTTTTTTCTCTCTCTTTTCCTCCCTCCCTGTGATGGCAAGCAATCTAATATAGGTCATACAAGACATATATTTTTTAATATACAAAGAGCAAAAAAGGAGAATTTTTAAAATTATGAAATCTTATCATGTTTGTTTGGAGTTTTTAAAATTTAACAAAATTTAACCCAGAAGTAATAAAATTCTCCTCCCTTCTGAAATAATGTGTTTTATTCTATGTAGTTTCAAATGTTCTATTTACATTCTTTTCTTTTTTTTTTTTTCTTTTAAAACCTCTCACCACTATCTCTAGTTCCATTAGAAGCTCTTCCTTGTAACCAGTAAATGTAGTTAAGCAAATCCATTTAGCACACTGGTCACACCTGAAAATTGTATGTCTCATTCTGTACCTCTAATTCACTATCTCTATACCAAGAAGTGGGAAGCATGCTTCATCATCAGTCATGACTGATCAATTTTAAAATTACTTTGCCTTTACATTGTTATGGTCATTGTCTCACAGCTCTGCTCATCTCATTCTGTATCACTTTAATAAGAGACTTCCCAAGCTTTTCTGGATTTGCCATACTTGTTATTACTTATGGAGTAGTAATATTCCAGTTTGTTCAGCTCTTCCCTAATTACTTATTACCTCTTTTTTCCAATCTTTTATTTTTTAAAGAAAAGATTTATTTGAGTAAGTATGTATATTTATATGGATCAGAGAATAACATACATACTCAATTGGGCATAGAAATATTTTTTACCTTGTAGTACAGGAGGAGGAGAAGGAGGAGTGATAGAAGGAAGAACAGAATGGGGGAGGGGATAATCAGAAGCAAAATACTTTTGAGGAGGGACAGTGAAAGGAAAAAGAAAAAAAGGAATAAATGGGGGGGGAATAGTTAGCAAGAATAATTGTGGGAAAAAATTGAAGCAAGTTTCTCTGAAAAAACCATTTTCTCTTAAGCACATACAGACTTGAGTCAAATGTGTAAAAAGAAGAGCCATTTCCCCACTGATTAATGATCAAAAAAAAAGATAAGAACAGTTTTCAGATGAAGTAATCTTTGCTACCTAGAGTCAAATGAAAAAATGTTTTAAATCATTATTGATTGGAGAAATGGAAATTAAAACACTTTTGAAGTGCTACCATTTACCTATGATATTGGCTAATAGAAAAGAAAAAGAAAATGACAAATGTTGGAGGGAATGTGGGAAAATTGAGACTTTAATATACTGTTTGTGGAATTGTGAACTGATTCAATGATTCTGTAAAATGATTTGGAACTATGCCCAAAGGACTATAAAACTGTGTTTGACCTAATAATACCACCAATATCCCAAAAGAGATACAAAACAAAAAGGAAAAGGATCTATATGTACAAAAATATTTATAGCAGATCTTTTCTGGGGGCAAAGAATTGAAACCAAAGGGATTTCTATCGATTGGAGAATAGTTGAATAACTTGTGATATGTAATTATGATGGAATATTGTTGTGCTATAAGAAATAATGAGCAGGATGTGCTCAGAAAAACCTGGAAAGACTTCCATGAGTTGATACAAAGGAAAAGATGCTGTGTGCAAGTAATAGCAATAATGTAAAATGATCACCTGTGAATGATATAACTATTCTGAGCAATGATTCAAGACAACTCTGAGGGTGAAAATGCCAATCATACCCAGAGAAAGAACTGATGGCGTCTGAATGCAGATTGAAACATACTTTTTTTTACTTGATTTTTCTTAAGATTTTTTTGGGGGGTTTAAGTTTTACAACATGGTTATTAAGGAAATCTTTTACATAACTACACATGAATAGCCTATATTGAATCACTTGCATTCTCATTTAGGGGCAAGGAAGAGAAGCTGGAACTCAAGAGTTTTAAAAATGAATGCTAAAGTGGAACTTAGGAAGCACTGCCAACAATAAGACCAGTGGAGGTGACTGCATTCCCACTGAGCTATTTAAAATCCTAAAAGGTGATTCTGTTCAAGTGCTGCACTCAATATGCCAGAAAATGTGGAAAACACGCAGAGTATAGGAATGTATCAAGTAGGTGAAAAGAGGGGGGCAAATTATGAACCAAATATCTGATGCTTGCCTAAAGTAGAATTTGCCTAAAGAAAGACTCGGGCTACATGGTCCATCAGGTGTGACACCTATGGGAACTGAAGAAGCCCTTCAGGGAGGAAATATAGAGAGAGGTGGCTATAGGGAACCATTTAGTCTGGGGAATCCTGTTCTGATAGATTGGAGAACTGGATTCTAGCTTTGGTTCATCCCCTGTCTTAGCCTGTCATCTGCACATACATAATTGCAATGTATAGAAGCATCTAGAACAACCTTCATTTTTATAGTAAAAGATACATTGAAAACCAATGAAAAGGTGGGGCAGCTAGGTGGCACAGTGAATAGAGCACCAGCCCTGAAGTCAGGAGGACCTGAGTTCAAATGTGGCTTCAGACACTTAACACTTAACTGTGTGACCCTGGGAAAGTCACTTAACCCCAATTGCCTCAGCAAAAAAAAAAAAAAAAAAAAAAAAAAAAAAAGAAAGAAGAAAAAGAAAGAGAACCAATGAAGGAGGATCACACAACCAAGAAGTGGAAGATCTTCCTGCCTTAGAAGCTGACCCTCTCTCCGTTCACTCTATCACCCTCCAGATTTTCCTATTTCCATTTTGCAATGAGGGAATGGAGGCTCAGAGAAGTTGATTAACTTTCCTGAGTCACACAGCTAGCAAGTGTCAGAGGCAGGAGGTGATGAACCCATGCCTTCCTAATTCATCCCTTCAGAGAAGCTGGACAAAGTACGCCACATCCTTTGCAAACAAGCAGATTTTCGTGACATTGCATGAAGAAAAATACTCTGGTTTTATAAAATCAGCTGTTTTGTAACCACTGAGACTAAACAGAGCCCATCAGCCCTTCCCAAACTTAGCTAACTTCTAACTTCTAACATAAAAGAGTCATAACAACCCAAAGGAGTGAGAAACCAGCCTTTACTTGTTCTCTCTTAAAGACAGCATCTCCTCCATGCTGGTAAAATCCAAGGCCTTTGGGCACCAGCTTGTTTTTCATACTCTTCCTAGCTTGAAAGAGCTAAGAATCCTGGGATCTTACATATATAAAGGAGCTGCCCGTGCTTCCAGGCAGAGATGCCCAGCCCTGATTTCTCAACATGCCAGGTGGCTTGAAATCCTGAGAAGTCTTGCCAACTGTGGAGAATGCTGCTTGTCCAGACGGTCGCATGAAGTCATATGGGCAACCCATGGAGGTGACCCCAGTCATGCTTGCTGTGTTCCAGGCACTGTGCTAAGTGTTAGGGATACAAAAAAGGCAAAACACAGTCTCTGCCCTCCCATGGGAGAGGCAACATGCAAAAACCTACATTTTTGTTTGTGGGTTTTTTTTTAATAAGAAAAAGGTTATGTATATGTGTGTAAATCTGTGTATATATATATGTGTGTATATATATAGAGAGAGATATATAGATATAGATACAGATTAAATTAGAAGTTCTTGGTTTTTCTCTCCATTATGAATCTTCTGATTTTGTGAGACAGGGAGGGAGGAAGATGAGGAGAAGGAAAAAGGAAGCAAGAGAAAGAGTGGCAGAGACAGAAACAGAGAGACAGAGATAGAGACAAAGAGACAGGAAGAGAAGGGGGGCAGAATATTTATTATATTTTTGTGTATTGTTTCCAGGAAGATATAACTAAAGGTTTGAGTGAATTGACAAATTTCTCTATACCAATGATAAAAGCCTTATGAAAATGTTTCTAGGCTTGAATTCCAGGTTACAAAGATGTACACAAGAGTAAATGAGCACTAATCTTAAGGGGGAAGACACAGTGTGTGTGTTGATGGACAATGAGTTGGTTACAGAATTAAGAGAGAGCTGATTGACATTTCAGGAATCGGGGAGTGCTTTCAGAGATTCCCAAACACATTTAAACATCAGTATTCCTTTGGCAATGTCACAGAACTGTGAATCACAGAGTACTTTAGTCTCAAAAGAACTCAAATGGCAGGTGACCCAAAAGACACTGGGAGAATACATAATGGATGTCAGCAGGCTCAGCAGCAAGTGATCAGTGATGACTTGTGCTCAAGAAGGGAAATAAGAAACACAGAACCATAGGTCTAGAATTCTACTGGTATAAGCCCTTCCTTTTCTCAGAAAACTGAGGTGTAAGGAATCTAAATGACTTGTCAGAGGTTACACAGGTACCAATGGCAAGGTCAGGATTTTGCCCCAGGGCTGCTGACTCCAAATTCAGCTCTCTTTCTCCTTAGCATCATGCCCCTCTGCTTATCAAGAACAGGTACCACTATACCTCTCACACTGGCCAAGAGGACAAAAAAAGATAATGATGAATATAGGAGGAGAAGTCGGGGAAACTGGAACATTTATACATTGTTGGTGGAGTTGTAAACTGATCCCAACATTCTGGAGAGTAATCTGGAACTATAACTAAAGGACTATCAAATTGTGCATCCCCTTTGATCCAGCAGTGTCTTTACTGGGTCTGTATTCCAAAAAGATCATAAAAGAAAGAAAAGGACCCACGTGTGCAAAAATGTTTGTGGCAGCCCTTTTTTGTAGTAGTGAGAAACTGGAAACTGAGCGGATGCCCATCAGTTGGGGAGTGGCTGAATAAGTTATGGTCTCTGAATGCTATGGAATATTATTGTTCTGTAAGAAATAATGATCAGGCTGATTTCAGAAAAGCCTGGAAAGACTTACATGAACTGATGCTGAGTGAAGTGAGCAGGAGGTCGTTGTACACAGCAACAATAAGACTACATGATCATCAACTGTGATAGACTTGGATCTTTTTAACAAGGCAATTCCAATAGACCTGGTATGGAAAGTATCATCTGCATCCAGAGAGAGAACTATGGAGACAGAATGTGATTCAAAGCATAGTCTTTTCACTTTTGTTGTTTATTTGCTTGGTTTTTCCCCCCTTTCTTGTGTTTTTCCCTCTTTTGATCTGATTTTTTTTTTTTTATGCATAGCATGATGAATATGTTTAGAAATGTGTTTAGAAGAATTGCACATCTTTAACCTATACTGGATTGCTTGCGGTCCTGGGGAGTGGAAAGGGAGAAAAATTTGGAACACAAGGTTTTGCAAAGATGAATGTTGACAAGATAAATTACTATTAAAAATAAGGAGCTTTAAAAAGCCCAGGTATCATCAGAAGAAGTGATGAGTCAGATAGGTTTTGAAGGCATAATTGTAGTGAACCAGCTCTGACTCCATCTAGTTTAGTAGGTCAGGTTCAAGATCTGAATGAAAAGGCATTCATTGAACATGGGACAGTTAACAAAAAACATGAGGCCTCATGAAGGATGTAGAGCAGAACTGATTAGATAGGTTGTTGTTGAGTCATTTCATGCATGGGATTTTCTTGGCAAAGGCACTGGAGTGGTTAGCATTTCCTTCTCCATTTCATTTTACAAAGGAGGAACTGAAGCAAATAGGATTAAGTGACTTGCCCAAGGCCACACTGCTAGTAAGCATCTGAGGCTGAATTTGAACTCATGAAGGTGATGACTCCAATCCCAGTACTCTGCACTAGAGTGCTGCCCTTTGGCTAGGATGAGAAGGATGAAAAGGCAAAGATGGATTTAGATTCTCCCAGCAGAGGGAGTAGCCACACGGATTTGGATCCTGGCTCCATTAAAATGCTTAAATGTTCTGAAGCCTGTGGCAAGTAGCCCTGGATCTGGACACTCTGGGTTCTGAGTTCTAGATCAATCCATTGGCCAATGGATGACAATCTCTGCCAGGAGATGGGCCCAGTGATGGCTAATATTCACTTCTCTTAAGGACCAGTCTAGATAAGCTTGGAGAAGCTGGCCATAAGGCAAGAGATTTGGGGACCAGTGAAGCTCCTGAAGAGCATCTGAAGGCATCCTCAAGAGGATTGGGATTTCCATTGGTGGAGTGACCTTACTAAGAAAATCACAAATGCTGAAATACTGATTTGCTATATTTAAAATCAAATACCATACAATACCTCATTTATGGGACTGGCATAGTAGGAGAAGGAAACTTAAAAATTAAATTTAAGAAAAAGTCAGTATCTTGAAAGGGATTACTGGATTTGGGCTGGGATCCAGTCCCTGCCATTTATTACCTGAGTGACCTTATCCAAATCCCATACTTTCTGTGGGGCCAATTATCTTCATCTGTAAAATGAGGGGAGTTGGAGCAGATTTAAAACTACAAAGTTCTAGAGTTAAACTGCCAGAAGAAGAAACTGAGGTAGGAACTTGCCCACAGCCCCCCAGTGACTCACTCTCTGATACCCTTCCTATTTACTCTATATTGTTGGGTTAATTTTCCCCATGCACATGTTGTTTCCCCCTCTGAACTGTAAGCTTGTTGAAGGCAGGGACCCTGTCTCTCTTCACTAGCCCTTTTCGTGTCTCCCACGGAACATGTCTCTGACTGGCTAAATTGGAGGTGCTCCATCAACTCTCATGGATCAAGCTGTGATTCCTCTCAGCAGATATTTGGCAAATGTTTAGAACTTTGCCAAGGATGGAGACCAAACAGCCCCCGGACATGCGCTGAAGACTGAAGGAAGCAGAAGCTTCTGAGAAGTGAAGATGAAGAGGGAGTGGATTTGGGGGGCACTGAGCTGTCAGAACAGGACAGATGCTCATCATTCACTGCTAAATGTCGGTGTTTTGTGTCCTAGCCATGTTTTGTGACCCAGACAATACTGGAGCTTCTCACAAAGAGCTGTCTCGAGCAGATGGAGAGCAGGAGCCAGTTTGGGGCCTTCGCTGGCCAGAGTGCTGACTCACTTCTTGGCATCCAGGGGGCTCCTCCAGAGATGGAGCAGAGGCGGGCAGCTGGGGCTGGCCATTCCTGTTCCCCAGCGGTCCAAGGGCCACCCAAAGGAGACCAGCCAGCCCTGGGAGGAGGGGGTCAGGAGATGCGGACTGAGAAGCCAGCCCCTCCTCCTCCTCCCTCCCCACTCCATGATTCCCACACTGTGGGAGCACATTGCTAGCATTTTTCCCTGAGATTAGCAAGTCTTTGGCTTCCAGCACTGGCCAGGCTTGAGTTCAATAAACAGCTGCGGGCTGGTGCTGAAAAGGGCTTTGGGGGGACCCAGCCTGACTGGGTCTTTCAGCTGTCAGGAGATGAATTTCATCTCTCTGACCAGGACACGCGCTGGCAAGGGCCCTTCCCAGGCTCCTCGGCACCCGTGAATGAACTGGGCACTTGCTAGAATTCCCCGAGCCAGGGATCCTGTCCTTCAGCTCCTCCATCCTGAGGCTCTGGCTGAGGATGGTTCAGAGGCGACATTTCACAGTGAGTGAGCATGAGTGTGGCAGGTTTTCTGGGACTGTTTCTTTCTTTCTTTTCTTTCTTTTTTTTTTTTTTTTTTTTTTTGTGGGGGGAGGTGTTGTGCTCTTCAGAAAAGTAACTGTTAATGAATACTCAAAGTTCTCACTGGAGGGAAGCATGAAACCCCTCATTTTACAACTAGGGACATTGAGGCCAGGAAGAGTCACATGAATTGACCAAGGTCACACAAGTAATAAGTGGCAGAAACCGAATTCGAACCCAGTATCTCGGACCCTGAAATCCACAGTTATTTGGGATTAGTCTGGTCCAGAGAAGCAGGGACACTTTCTCCACCAGTCAGGGGCTCTGAGTTCTGTCTAAGCTCTCTCCAGGGAGTCAATCACCATTTTTAATCTTGTGTGGTTCTTGGCCATGCCAAGGACCCTAGAATGTGGAGAAGCAGGATAATGTTTGTTCCCTTGGGCAGTGTCCTGATCCTCTATTTCCTCATCTTTGAAGTGAAAGATTAGATCTTCAAGATGTCCACGAGCTCTAATGCTAAGTATGATCTTGGGCAATTAATGAGTTCATTGCTGGAGGGCTCACCCTACCTGACCTTGCCTCAGATAATCCCTTCCAAAGTCAAATAGTAAAGGCTGCAGGATCTGAGAAAGGACGAACTGAGCATGGCTATGTGATCTCTTCAGCTCTGTATTTGTAACCCTGACACTTAGCATTGTGCTGGGTATATAGTGAGTGTTTAATAAATGCTTAATTCATTCATTCATTCATGATATCTTTGGAGTGTTGGTGATAAGATTTCCGGTTGAGGTTGGATTAGTTGGGTTTTGAGATCCCTTCCACTTCCAGCATTCTCTGATTCCAGAAAATGCATCTGGAACCAAAGTCACTGTAAGGGGGTCTCACTCCACTAAATGGAGAATTAGCACTTCTCAGACTGACTGATTTAGAGCAAGAGAAGACCTTAGAGGCATCTCGTCCTATTGCCTCATTTTATGGATAAGAAACTGAGACCTAAATAAATAACTAGAGGTCATATCAGGAATGTTAGGGCCAGGATTTGAATTCAGGTCCTATGTCACTTAGCAAACTGAATTATCTTGTCTTCTCTGAGCCTCCTGTTTCCAAGTCTTGAAAGGCTTGGTTCCTCACCACCACCTTGTGGAATCCCTTCCTGGACTTGGAGATAGGAAAATTCATCTTTGTGAGTTCAAATCCGACCTCATGGCCTCATGGCTAAGTCACTTAACCTTGATTGCCTCAGTTTCCCCTTCTGTAATCTTAAAAGAGCTAGGAAATGAAAAAAAAAATGCTAAGAAAACTCCAAATGGGATCATGATGAGTCAGATATGACTGAAAAATGTCTTAAAACCAACAACATTGAATCACCTTCATCCTTCTCCCCAATGGATTAACCGAAAGTATTTCTGAAAACACCACCAGCTATGAGAAAGTCTGGCATCTGAGGATTCCATGAATTCCTGCCTTGCCTGGTGTGTGGACTGTTGTGTGGATCAAATGAGAAACTTTATTGACTTTGAGGAGCTACTCCTTTCTGCAGATTTAGGGTTATAAGGAATCCCAGAAGTCCTCCAGGGCAGGGGCTCTTAATTGTTTTTAATGTCCAGGTGAAGCCTGTGGATGTTTTTTCTCAGAATAAAATTTTAAAATAATTGAAGGAAATGTTTGAAGTGAGTGAAAAGTACATATAATTTTTCCCATCAATAATTTTAAACCAGTGTTTCTGATAAAGGCCTCTTTTCTCAAATATATAGAAACCTCAGTCAAATTTATAAGAATATAAATCATTTCCCAATTGATAAATGACCAAGAGATATGAACAGACAGTTTTCAGATGAAATTAAAGCTGCCCAGAATCAGTTACACCCAGAGAAGGGACACTGGGAAATAAATGTGGACTACTTGCATTTTTATTTTTCTTCCCAGGTTATTTTTACCTTCTGAATCCGATTGTTCTTGTGCAACAAGAGAATTGTACAGATTGTATCTAAGTTATACTTTAACATGTTTAACATGTATGAGACTGCCTGCCATCTAGGGGAGGGGGTGGAAGGAGGGAAGGGAAAAGTTGGAACAGAAGTGAGTGCAAGGGACAATGTTGAAAAATTGCCCAAGCATATGTGCTGTCAATAAAAAGCTATAATAAAAATATTTTAAGACGAAATTAAAGGTGTCCATATTCATATAAAAATTCTAAATTACTATTGGTTAAAGAAATTCAAATTAAAACAAATCCCATATTTTGTAACACATTTAATATGTATAGGATTGTCTGTCATCTAGGGGAGGGAGAGGAAAATTTGGAAAAGTGAATACAAGGGATAATGATGTAAAAAAAAATTACCCATGCATATATACTGTCAAAAAAATTATAATTATAAAATTAATTTAAAAAAAAAGAAAAAAACTCAGGTACCAACTCATACCTATCAGATTGACCAATAGGATAAAAAGAAAAAAGAAAAAATGTTGGAGAAGATGTGGAAAAATTGGAACTAAAGCAAATTGTTCCTAATGCATTTTTGTTGGTTGAGTTGTGAACTGATCCAACCATTCTGGAGAGCAATTTGGAATGATGCCCAAAGGACTCTAAAACTCTGCATACCCTTTGATCTAGCAATGTTTCTACTGGGCTTATATCCTAAAGAGATCATAAAAAAGGGAAAAGGGTCTATGTGTGCAAAAATATTTGTAGCAACTCTTTGTGTTGACAAAGAACTGGAAATTGAGGGGATGTCTGTCAATTGGAGAATTGTTGAAAAAAATTATGGGATATGAAGATAATGGAATACTGCTGTGCTTGGAGAAATGATGAGCAGGAAAATTTCAGAAAAGCCTAAAAAGACTTATATGAATTGATGCTGAGTAAAGTGAGCAGAGCCAGGAATACATTGTAGGGAGTAGCAGCAATACCGTGCAGTGATCAAGAGTGATAGACTTAGCTCTTCTCAGCAATGTGGGTGATCCAAGGCAGTTCCAAGGACTTGTGATAGAAAATGTAATCCACATTCAGAGAAAGAACTATGGAGTTGAATGAAGATCCAAGGAGACGATTTTCATTTGTTTTGTTTTTTTTTTTCTCGTGGTTTTTCCCTTTTGTTCTGAGTCTTCTTTCACAACATGACTAATGTGAAAATATGTTTAACACGATTGCACATGTTTAATCTACATCAGATTGCTTGCTATCTTGGGGAAGGGTGGAGGGAAGGGAGGAAGAGAAAGAGAAACATTTGGAGCTCAAATTCTTACAAAGATGAATGTTGAAACCATCCTTACAGAGAATTAGAATAAAATACTAGGAAGTAATAATGTTTAAAACATAAAAAATTATTATTTCCCATCCATTTCAGAGACTCACCCCTCTGAAACTGACTTATAAATATCGAATGATCTAATCCAACCTGCATCAGAGCTATAACAAGACAGAGCAACTGGGGCTCAGCCCCAGGACATCCATATTCCAGCTATTTTGCTCGACCCCAGGGACAAATTCCCAATTATGGCTCTGTTCTTCTTTTTACACAGAAAAGGAGGTGGGGAAAATGGAAATTACTTCCCTAAGGTCACATAGCAGATCCCATGATTTCCTTTCTAGTCCACAATAACCCCAGCCAGTTCCTTTTTTTTTTTTTTTTTTTTTTTTACCCAGACTAGCTTAGGCAAGCCAATCCAGGCCCTTCTGAGAGCCTTGCTTTTCTGACAAACACATCTTTGTCCTTCTGTTATCAGAGCACCCACCAACTAACTGAAGGACTCTTGCTTGGAGCTTTGTGGCAGCAGACGGACAAGGAAAAGGGCAAATAGATCCAGGGTTCCTGCTCCCACCAAGAAAACTTGATGGGACTACAGGAGAGGGCATGTGCTGTCCTTGTGGAAAAATGAAAACTCAAACAAACAGCTTATAACAAAAGGCAACTGGAAACGGGTATGTGAGAAGCAAGGGGGGCTCTGAAAGGAAGCTGCACCTCTTCAGATTACAGTCTTACCCACTCCTTACTGGTCATCCTCGGGGTGGCAGGTCACAGTTTCCTCTATAAAGTGGGAGGGGCCTAACTGGGAGAGTACAATCAGGGCTTTTGTCCAGAGCCTTGACTTCCTAGGTGGGGGTGGGGGTGTTTCCTACAGGATGCACTGACTCTTGGGTATTCAACATTGAGTGACCCAGGACAAATAATAAATACCCTGATGGGGAAGGGTCTGGAGATTTTGCCATGTGCCTAACACTTAGTAGGTGCTTCATGAATGATTCTTGCTTGGCTGATAGGAAGATCCTTTTTAAGAGCTCCTGGAGATGTTTAGCCCAGAGAAGAGAGGATTTGGGATAAGGATGGAGCTTGATACTCATGTGGAAGATTAAAGTCTTCCACTTGGCCTGAGAGGGCAGCCCTAGAAATTCTGGCATAACTTTGCAAAAAGGAAGTTTTTAGCTTAATTTAAGGAGAAACTTCCTAGCCTTTGGTGCTAAGTAGAAGTGGAATGAATTGTCTCAGTGATCGATTCACTGTTAAAAATCTTCAGGTAGGGAACAGCTAGGTGGCGCTATGATAGATCACCAGCCCTGGAGTCCGGAGGACCTGAGTTCAAATTTGATCTGACACTTAACAATTCCTAATGTGTGACCCTGGGCAAGTCACTTAACCCCAATGCCTCAGCAAAAAAACAAAAACAAAAATAATAATAATAAATCTTCAGGCAAAGCTGGATACCTGTGTGTGTTGTAGGAGACAAATCTCAGGTACAGGGTGGATTAGCTGGACCCTGAGATCCCTTTGAATACAAAGATTCTCTGTGAATATGTGGATTCAGTCTAGAACTGGTCTGAGTAAGAATTCAGTAGAGAAAAATCTTGTACACAAGCTCCAAAAAATTCGTTTCCCAAGCTCAAGATTGGGAGTCAAGGGGAGTCAAGGTTAGACAATAATTATTCTGAAAAAAAATCTGGGGTTTTTAGCAGACCACAAGCAGCATTATTTAACAACCAAAAAAACTAACGAAGTCTGGGCTACACCAAAATGACAGAGCTTCTAGGAACAAGATGGTAAAAGTCTCCTCATGCAGAGTTGTGTTCAGTCCTGGACAACACAGTTTGGGAAAGACAGGGAGCAGCTGGGGAGTGTCTGGAGGAGAACAAGCAGGATGTGAAGGTCCTTGAGGATCAGGGGAAGGCACTGAGAGTGATTCTCTGAAGAAGAGAAGCCTCCAGGGGGCACCTGTTAGCTGTTGAGTGTCACATTTCAGGGATCATGGTATGTTCGGGAGAACACAAGAGTAGATGATGGCTGGGGTTTGCTAACATATATGTTCGAATGTCAGCTCCCTATTCCCATCAGGCTAAACTACCAACCCCTCTGGCTTCTGAAACCCTGTCCCTCCTGCCCCCATCAGACCTTTCCAACATTATACTTTACTGTCCTTTCTCAAACTGATCCCTTTGTTCTTCCCATCTCTGAGCCATTGTATTGGCCGTGCTTCTTGCCAGGCGCACACTCCCTCCTGGTCCCTGCCTCTTAGAAGCTCTTCTTTTCTTTGAGACTCAGTGAAAAGGCCACCTTCAGAAGAAACCTTTTCCTGAACCCCTCCCGCCCCAAATAATTGGGGATTTATTTTTTATATATCTTCTCTCTTCTGGTCTCCTCTGATAAAAAGTGAGCATTTTGAGGGTGTTGTTACTTTTGTCTTTGTCCCTAGCAAGTGATACAAAATAGTTACTAACGGATGCTTATTAATGGATTGGTTAGATCGATTGATTGTACTTGTGGATAGGAGGACAGCTGTTTTTTCTACTCTACAAGAGTTAGGAAGATGACCAAGACCACATTGTTGGAAAATAGATCCTCAGTTTTCTTCTCTGCTATAAGCTTAAATGCTAGCTATTGTTACTGTTTTCATTATTGTTTATATTTATTAGTCAGTCAATAAATATTTATTACTCTGTGAAAGACTGAGGATGCAAAAAAGGGCAAAAGATAGGCTGTCCTCCCAGAGAATACAATCTAAAGGATATGGAAACACATAGAATGTGGGAGGCACACTCTGTGTGGAATAAATAGGAAATGATTGAGGGGGAAGACACTGAAATTAAGAGGTGATGGGGAAAGCTTCCTCTGGGAGGTGAGATTTTAGTCAGAACTTAAAGGAAGCAGAGAGGTCAGTAATGGAGCAGGAGAGAGCTTTCCAGGCCTGGGCGATGATCATAGAAAATGCCGAGAGCTGAGAGATGGAACAGCCAGGAGGTGAGGGTCACTGGATTGAAGGGTTCGTGTTGAGCAAGGTGTGAGGAAGTTGAATGTGAAGTGAAAGAGTGAAGGAGAGCTGAATGCCAACAGAGCATTTTGTATTTGGTCCTGGAGGTGATAGGGAGCCACTGGAGTTCACTTGATTGGGGATGACATAGTCACTTTAGGAAAAAGTGGAGCTTTTATTTTTTTTAGGAGCTTTAGGGAAATCACAATGGTGGCTAAATCAAGAATGCATTGGAGTGGAGAGAGAAGAGAGCTATTACAATAATTAAGGGTTGAGGTGAGGAGGGCCTGCTCTGGGGTTGGGTTAATGCCTCCAGAGAAGGAATGGGGATGGGGGGTGATTAGGGAGATGTTGCCAGATTGATCCTCTAGGACAATAGTTTGGGGGTTGGGCTTGGAGACTACTAGACTGTAGCCTGCAGGACAGCAGTGCTAACATCTAATTCAAATCTTATCAAGCTCAGTATTCTGCACACTGCAGGTAATTAATAAATGTTGAATAAATAATATGTAAATCCACTCATTCTAGAAAAGGAATCATTAAGGTTAGCCCATTGACTTCCACACTGGGACAAATTAACTTAACCTTTGCAAGGAATATGCATACTTTCCCTTGTTTATTATTCCCTTCAGCAAATAATTTAAACAAGAATTAAGTATCTACTGAGTTCTTCCTGGCCTAGTGGGAGGTATGGGGGGGTGGAGCACGAGAATAATTAACATTTCTTTGGTCCTTTAAGTTTGCAAAACACTTGACACTCATTATCCCTTTTGAACTTCTAGGGAACCCTGGGAGGTTAGATACAATTATTGTTCTTTTTTTTTTTTTTTTTTTTTGGCAGAAAAAGAAACTGAGATTTAAAGGCACAAATCCATTTCCCAGGGTCACACATTGTGTTAGTGTCTGATGTGAAATTTAAATTTAGTTTTTCCTGACTCAAGATCCAACAATAATCACTCCACCAGATTGCCTTTCCAAAAAGCAAAACCTGTCAAAAGACTGTCCAGGAGTTTCTTTATTGATTGATCAACCCACATTTTATATTTGTTCAGGGTCAGCAGAGGATAATGACTAGAGAGCCAGGAAGACCTGGGTCCAAGACTTGACCTGACAGACAAATAGATGATAGCTATAATAGACATTGGTAGGTGATTGATATTTGATAAGTATAATAGATGACAGAGATGATAGATATAACAGATATAGATGAATGATAGAGATAGATGATATATGATACATAAAATAGATTTGGATAGATGATAGATACAATAGAGATAGATGTTAATATAATAACTAGATGATAGATATGAGATATAAGTAAATTGATGATAGATATAATAACCATAGGTAGAGGATTGATATGTGATAGATATAATAGATATAGATACTTGAGATCAATTGATATTTTAGATATAATGGGTAATAGACAATTAGATAGGTTGATATATGCTTGATAAAATGGAAGATAAATATGATAAATAGATATACAATATGACATATAATAAATGAGCTAGATTGACATGTGATATAATAGGTGGGGAGATAAAATTGATATTAGATAGATGATAGATTTAATAGATTGTTGAAGGCTTAGCATATGACAAGTGCAAATAAGCATTGAGAATATAAATTGAAGTAAAAAAAAAAAAAAAAGACAATTCCTGGTCTCCATGAGTTACATTCTAGTAGGGAAGACAGCAGATGGAAAGGTACTGGAGACAGGAGCATACAGTCCTGCATCCCTGAGCAAGTCATATGTTGAAGTCATTTCCCAAGAGTACAAGTACAAAAGAACATCGGGATGTTTATTATCCTCAAATCAATCCTGTTATCATTCAATGTCAGTTTTCAATCCATTTGCCAGGATTACCTGCCTTAGGTGGGAAGTTTCCAAAAGGCTCCTGGTGGGATGGTTAATATACTTGGTGTGACTTTTTGAGAGGCAGTATGGGATAATGGGATAGTGACTTGAGAGTTCTAGACTTGAAAATTAGAAGATGTGGGTTTGATTCTATCTCCCCTACTGTATGAACTTGGACAAGTCATTGATATTCTCTGAACTTCAATTTTGTCATCTGTGAAATGGGAGTGATGGTCCCTGCAGTAGCTAACTTTGGAGGGCTTCAGGGCTCAGTGACAAAATAGGATTAAAGCTGTTTGCGAACTTATATAAATTATTATTATATAATATATAATTATATAATACTTATATAAAGTATTATATAAATGTCATCAGTTACATCAACCCCATGGTCACAAAACCCAGCAAAAACCTCCTTCCATTCGTTCACCATCTTTTGCCAAAAAATTCACTGTGCAAATGGAATGTGGAGCCCTTGTCAGAGAAATATATTTCTTCCCCTGTTTCATTTCCATACATGACCAATTCATGATAACGCTGCGGACTTTCTGTGTCAAATGGTAAATTCCCAGTATCTTTCCTCCAATGGGCAGGATGCTTCTGCCCTTTTTCTCTTTCACAATCTCCTATTATCTATTGGTTGGAAATTTTTTTCTGGAAATACAACTCATCCTTATTACTAATAAAAATTAAATAACATTTAGAGGCAATCGGACATTTTAAAAAGTTACCAAATTTATGCCAAATCAAAACAAATGATAATTACCCTGTTGGATACTTTCCATGAAATTATCCTTTTTATTAGGAAGAATGGGCTCAGAGGTTTAGGACTGGAGGGAACCTCAGAGACCATCTAGTCCCACTGTCTCATTTTACAGATGAGGAAACTGAGGCTGGAGAAGATCAATTATCTTGACTTCAGGGGCTTGTAGCTAGTAAGGAATAGAGACAGGATTTTAACGTAGATTATTTGACTGGAGAATCAGTGCCTTTCCCACTAGACTAGGCCAAGAATAATATGGTGTAGTAGATGGGACATTGGATTTGGAGTCAGGAAGATCTTGAACAAGTCACTTAACTGACTTGGATCTCAGTTTCCCCATCTGTAAAATGAGAAGGTTGGGTGAGATAGTTACTGAGGTCCCTTCTAGCTTTATCTTTAAGACTCTTTGAAGCCTTTAGTTGGTGAAAAGGACAATATGTCCTTGAGAGCAGTTCTTGACCATGGTCTAGAAATAGAAATTCCCACAAGGAAGGATGGTGGTCTGTTGGCAGACACCAGCCTATGGTGGATTGGCCATCCTCAGTCAACTGCCAGGGAACCCCTTAGCATCAGAGCCTCTTGTAGTGGGAAGGACCCAAGGGTGAGGTTTGGACCAACTGAGACATGCAGGTAGGAAGCAGGTTAGAACCTGAGTCTGTCTATCTTCTCTTCTTTCCTCCTCAATCTGACCCTCACCAGCTGGCTGACTGAGGAGAAAGGAGCGGAAGGTCCAGTTCGCCAACCCTTCCATGAACTACAATGGGACAGAGCTGCCATCGTTTGGGATGTGTAAGTTGTCCTATGGATTCCTTTTTAACTTCCAGATCAGGGATTCTTAAATTGGGGTCCATGAGCAGATTTAAAGGAGTCTGTGAACTTGGATGGGAAAAAAATGACATCACAATGTCCACTCACTTTGTTTTCATTCTAATCCTCTGCATTTAAATCATTAACCTGAGAAAGGGTCCATAGGCTTAACCAGAATGACTGCCAGAGGGGTCCGTGACTTTCCTGGACTCTCCTAGTTTGACCATGGTGAGCTTTTTATGTTGTTGTGGCTCCATTTGGCTAGTCAGTATTTTTGCATCCATTTTACAGATCAGGAAACTGAGGCTCAAAGAAATGAGGTGACTTGCTTAGAACTCACACAGCCAGGGAAGGAATGTCTGGTCTTCCTGACTGCCCAGTCCTATGCTCTATCCACTGCACCACCTGTCATTTTACAGAGGACAGAGGTAAATCTGCTTGCCAGAGGTAACACAGTTACTGTGATAGTAAATTCGGACTTTGGACCAAAGTTCTTTGCCTCCAATCAATCAATCAGTTGATCACAGGCAGATCATAGGCAAAGATTAAGCATTTCTGGGGTTTTAACCTGGACAGAGGTCAAGGAGTCTGTAAACTTGAATAGGAAAAAAAGATCCATTTTCATTTTTGTTAACCTTGGTTTCCTTTTGTCATTCTATATATCTCCTTTGCCTCCTCATCTGTGAAATGAGAAGGGCTAAGAATGAGCTCTAAAAGCTCCAGGTCTAAGAAATCCTGCCTGGACCTCCTGATCAAAGTTATTTCCAGCCCTATGTATTTGCTAACTCCCCACCAAAGCTTGCTACGGAGGCTGGGGGCTGTGGTTCTCTGCTCATTAGAAACTAAAGCCAAGAAATCGGCCCTGTGACTCCCTCTCCCCTCCTTGGGTGGCAATTAATAAGTGAAACGGTATTACGTGCCCCGTTTAATTTCTTCTCCTAGAGGCTGAAATGGGCTCTTGACCCAAAGAAAACACAAATCTATTTATTCTTTTAGAGCAGCTTTGTCTAAAGAAGAAGTCTGTGCTTCTGCCCCCTTTTTCCAGATGGGGAAAATAAAGGGCAGTGGATTAAGTTAAGGTACTGAGATAAAGGCCCATATCCAGAGTTCCTTGCTTGATAAATGATCGATAAATACAAAGAAGCCCAGAGTTATAGATCTGGAACTAGAAGGAATCTCAGGCCTTCTTCACAATCCTTCATGTCTTGCCTCTAATTTACTCTTCCATCCTAATTACCCATTATGCTCCTTGCTGTACTCTATGCTCCAGTCCAAATGGCTGCTTCTATACAGCCCTTTATCTTCCTTCTCCATGACTGGGCCTGACTGCCCCTTGCCTAGAAGAGATTTCCTTCCATTCCTAGCCTCTTTAAAATGTTTCCTTCAAGATTTGCTCAGATATCCCAAGGGGCTCTTATTGTTTCCATGTTTACCAAGCATGTACTTTGACAGTATTTTGTTCCTTCCCCAATATTGTTAGGAATATCTAATCTCTTCTGATGGAATGTAAATTCCTATAGGGGTGAGAGTGTTTGGTTATCCTAATACTTTAAAAATGCATTGTTGATTCATTAGTGCATTGACTTAGTATAATTCCCCTCACTTTATAGATAAAGGAACTGAGCCCCTGAGAGGGAAAGTAAATTACACTAGGTCCTCTTCATACTTAGCTTTGGCAGGGATCTCAGGAACTTCTACAAATGCCTTTTTGACAGGGAGAGAGCCTCACCACACCTTATTTGAAAGTGGTTTGTTAAAAAAAAATAAAAAATTAAAAATGTGGTTTGTTGTTCAGATCTTTAGTCATGTCCTACTCTTTGTGATCCTATTGGGGTTTTCTTGGCAGAGATACTGGAATGCTTTGCCATTTCTTTCTCCAGCCAGATGAGGAAACTGAGGGAAACAGGGTGAAGTGACTTGTCCAAGGTCCTCCTGCTAGTATCTGAGGCTGGATTTGAACTGGGAATTTCCTGACTTCAGGCCTGGCATTGTAAATGATGAGCTGGGACACAGATATATGTATATATACACACACATATATATCATGCCACTTTCTGCAATTCTAAGTCAATTAACTAATTAGTCTGGGGGCAGCTAGGTGGCGCAGTGGATAGAGCACCAGCCTTGAATTCAGGAGGACTGGAGTTCAAATCTGGTCTCAGACACTTAACACTTCCTAGCTGTGTGACCCTGGGCAAGTCACTTAATCCCAGCCTCAGAAAACAAAGAAACAAACAAAAAAACCCCTAATTAGTCAACAATACATTTCCTAAGTGTCTACTTATTACACTTTAGAGGGGGTACAAGAATAACAAAATACTCTCATCCCTTTAGGAATTTCCATTCTGTCAGAGGAGATTAGATACTCATAGCATGAATCTGGGGAAAGAACAAAATACTGAGATATCATGCAACTTTCTGCAATTCTCCAGTCCAATTCCTGGCCCACTCACTCCATGCTGTACAACTAAGTCAACCTTAGAGAACAATAAGCAGATTTACATGGCCATTCTGGGAAAGGCTATGAAACCACAATTTCCTCTGATTTCTCTTACTCCTTCCTGGCCCTCCTCGTGTTATCTTCTAATAGAATATAGGCTCTCTGAAGGTAAGAATTATCTTGCTTGTTTGTATTTCTATTCCCAGTGCTTAGCACAGTGCCTGGCATATAAGTGCATGCTTTTTCAATCATTTATTCATTCCTTCCATATTTCACAACCACATAGGACATCATGGAGAAAATATAAATGTAAGCCACATGGGAGGTTCTTGGAATCACCGAAAGTGTTCCCCAATTTGTTCAATCTGCTTTTATCTGATTCCATTCAGGGATCAGCTCACTATCCACTCACAATATCTTACCAAGTTGTATGTACAGATGGACAGTTTCAATAGGCCACAAATATAATTGCAAGTTCTAGGCTCGAATGCAAGAGGCATTCTTCGTCCATTTGGTTTTTCTTGTGTGGATTGTCAGTACAAACTCTTTTGAGTAGTTGGGGATTTCATAAAGAAGACCCTGCTAGTCTTCTGTTTGATGCACTTGGCACAATGTCACCTGGAAAACCTCTCCATCTAGAAGGAATCTTTGCATTCTGTGCAAGGATCCTCCACGAAAGTGGCAAACATCAATTTTATTGATTTGTTTCTTTCATAAAAATAAGAAAGATGGAGATAAGAAAATGAACACATGGCCAGCAGTTATTGGTGCTCTATTGATCACTTTTTTCCTCTCATAATAATGTTTGTGATTTCCCCACTTATCATTTAATATATTTCCCTCTTTTAAAGATCTTGAAAATGGGGGCAGCTAGGATAGAGCACCAGCCCTGAAGTCAGAATTACCTGAGTTCAAATGTGACCTCAGACACTTAACACTTCCAAGCTGAGTGATCTTGGGCAAATCACTTTCGCCAATTTCCTCAGGTAAAAAAAAAAAAAAAAAAATCTTGAAAATTAATTTCTCATTGCTTTCAAAATTGCACCCTCTTGACGCAGATTTCCTTTTCTGGCTTAGTCCATGTCTTGTTGTTTCCCATAGCATTATATCCACTTGTTCATAGAACTTATCAGGACCTGAGACATTTGGGGTTAGAACTGGTGATTCTTCTGCCAGTGAAAATAGTTTGTTATAGAAATGCTAATAGATTTGTTTCATTTTCATCCTTTGCTGTATTTCTTCTTGTTTTATTTATCAACACTCTGGGAATGATGTAGTTTTATTAGGACTCACTTTTAGGGATCACCCAGACTCAGTTTCCTTTTTCTTACTCACCACTGTTATTGTTTGTGATCTACCATTATCTTCCATAATGTTTCTTAAAATACATTTGCTTTGATATCTCTCTCTAATCTTTATATCGCCTACATTTCCAGTAAGCCTCTCCTTCTTCACCCTTCCAAAGATCAATCTTTTATAACAAAGAATAAAAGGAAAAAGGTGTGTGTGTGTGTGACTTCTGTCAGTTCAGCAAAACTATCCAACATCTGGAAAATATCTGATGTTATATATGTTCTACATGATATTATATGTTCCCACCTGCAGTCCCCTTCCTCCTTCTAGAATGTCTTATAAGGGAGTTTACATGCTAAGTCAACATTGTCCATGGCTGCCATGTCTCTCCGCTTTGATGAGGATGTCAAGCATTTTATGAGTGGAGGGATTTCTAGGCTTTTTGGGCAGCCTTGGTGTGGCGACTGTTTTTACATCTGCTACATTTCTGCAGGAAAAGGTGAATTTGTTCTGCTGTCTATACCTTAGTTCATTCTTTCTTAGGGATAATGAGCAGTAGAAGCAAGATTTAGAGAACCAAGAGATCATGGTTAAGTCCAGAGTTAGGAAGTCTTAAAGACTTATTTAAATGTGAATTATGGTTTCTCTCCAAATAACTCCTTTCCCTAGCTCCATAGTCAGGGTCTCTAACTACTATTGTTTCATCCCTGAGATAATCCTATCAGAAGAGATAAGGATGATTTATTTAACTGAGCCATCTTCTAAAGAAAAGGAATAAGCATTTATTTAGTGCCTACTGTTTGCCAGACACTCTGCTAAGCACTTTACAACAATTATCTTATTTGATCATCACAACAACCCAGTGAGGTAGGTACCATCATTATCCCCATTTTACAGTTGAGGCAAGTAGAGATTAAGTGACTTGCCCAGAGTCACACAACTGGGAAGTAACTGAGATCAAAATTGAACTCCTCAGTGCCTTCCTAACTCCCGCCCGGAGCTCTGTGCACTGTGGCGCCACCTACAGTTCATGTTAGCTGTGGTGGCTGCCTTGTTTCTGGATTCCATCTTTCTCATCATGTCCTGTGTGAACCGGAGTAGTCTGCAACGTCCTTCTCTGATAGAGATGAGTAAAGTAGTCCGTATCTTGGGAAAAGCTCTGGATCTTGAATCTGTGTTCAAATCCAGGCTGGACAGCTCATAAGCCACGTGACTCCCAGCAAGTTACCTAGCTATTTCCTATTCTGTAAAATGGGTACAATAATACCTGACCTTTCTACTTGACAGAAAGTGCTTTGCAAACCTTAATTTTTTTTTTTTTTTTTAATAAATAGGGACTCATTATTAGAGTCCCTGCCTTCAAGGAGCTTACTGTTTAATTAAGGAAAGAAAACACACTCATGAAATGAAAGGGAAAGATGACTATCTGTGATTTCACCATTATAAACAGCCCCTTCTCCCAGGAAAGGGTGGGCGCCCTCTCTGCAACTTAGAACAGAGGTTCCCAGAACACAGAGAGATTAAAGAGCTTGCCCAGGGTGACACAGCCACCATGAACCAGTCTTCCTGGATCCAAGGCCAGCATTGTGTCTGCCATGACATGCTGGGGCCTCTCTATGGACAGATGATTAAGACTCCTGGCTAGCTCTGGATAAAAGCAGAGATCGTGTTCCCTTGGAACAGGGGCTGGCATGTAAGGGGAGCTCACCCAAGGTCATTGGACTGAATTATTTCCCTGGCTTTGACACCATCTAGCTTCATACCTGTTGGTTACGCTAATCTCTTTCTGAACATTAATTTTTCTCTTTATACAGAGAGATTGTTAGTATTTCAACACTTTACTTCCCCCTTCCTATTCCCAAGGATTATAGACCTATCATTTCCAGGATGACTTTGGTGTTCGTGGGGATTCAATCATAGGGGCTGACCATTTTTTTCCTTGCCATCCTTGTTCCTGTTGTTGCTTCAGCCACCCTCCAGACTTAGCTTCCACAGCCTTAGGAGCCAGCTGGGCCTTTTAGCCATCTCCTTTCTGAGACCAGATAGCCCTTCTTCACCCTTGTTATTGGGGCTGTGCAACCTTACAAGTACCCTTCTGTTCACCTCCTTCCATCTCCATCTCAGAAAATTATAATCGAATCAGACCCTACCATGGCCTCTGGGAAAGGTTTGTTAATGGGCTACTCTATTGCTTCATTCTCCATCTGTGTGATAATTCCTGTGTGGTTTCCCAGTTTAAACTCCTGGAGGGCTCAGACTGTTCCCCCTTTTTAGTTATTTCTTTCCAACCTACGCAGTATGCACTTGATATATGCTTTCCATTCACTCCGTCATTCATCTGGGTTCTTCATCTCTCCATCCATAGTCACAGCTGATATAGTGAGTCCTACATTAAACCTCTCCTTATCTAAGTGTTCTCTGGCCCATCACTCTATCCTCAGGTTCCTTCTAGCCTGTGACAGTCTTACACCTTCCTAAATCTGCTGATTGCAGAATCTGCTATCAGGAAATCTGGGTTCAGATTCTAATTCAGATAATACTGGTGCTTCATGTATAAATTGAGCAGCTTGAATGAGATCACTAAGCTCCTTTCATAAATTATTTTTCTTTTTTGAGGCTGGGGTTAAGTGACTTGCTCAGGGTCACACAGCTAGGAAGTGTTAAGTGTCTGAGATCAAATTTGCCTTAGATGATCCCTAAGTTTCTTCCCAGTTTTAAACTCCATCATCCCACCACTACCTGAATTTGGATCATGTTTGATCCCAGAACATCTTCCAGGTGTGATAAAAGTCTGTAAAATTTCCTGGATCATATTAAATCATCTTCTCTTTTCTAACCCCTCTAAGCTCATCAAAGAATTAGTTTAATCCTTAAGACTGGGGAGAAGGAGGACAGGTGGTTAAAATCCATTTGCTTTAAGTGGCTTTTTGATGACCTGACTGAACTGCTTCTGGCTTATCAGTGATGTGAATACAAGGGACTGAATGAAAATGAATCTACTAGTAATTCAAACTGGCAATAGGGTGTTATGGAAAGAAATGGAGTTGGAGACTCCTGAGCTGAAATTCAAATCCCAGACTCCCACTCACTATCTGTAAGAACTCTGGCTGGTCATTTAACCTCTGGACTTAAATGTCCTTTTCTGTAAAATGAGGGAGATTTCCATCCTTTAACCCTGTGAACTTTGAGGAAGCAGTGTTGTCTAGTGGTTAGCTTGTAGGGCAGCCAGAGGGTCAGATCCCACATTTATAGACTGTGGCACCATTGCAGTCCCTTCACTGGATGAGGTTCAGTTTCCTTCTATGTAAAATGAATTAGTTGAAGTATGACTTTTAGAATCCCCTCCTCTAGCTTGATGGTTCTAGAACCCTTTGACCTTTCTGAGTCACCAGAATCCCTGTGGTTGTCCCTCCTATAGCCTTCCTTCTGAAAATGAGAACTTTGGAGACAATAAGAACTCTGGAGTGGAAACCTAGCTTCTGACATGTTCCTGTATCCTTAAAATGACTGAAGTAGGTTTTGTTTCCTATTAATTCTGAAGGCTAAATTTCTATAGTGGCTTTCTTCAGCTTATTCACTCTATTTCTAATGTCAGTGGGATGAGAGGGAGGGCTTAAAGTGGAATTCCTCCAGCACATTGAGCTCTAGAGTTAAGTGGATTACATCTGAGATAGTCTTCAAAAGTCATAATATCACCCCATCTGTCCCCTACTCCACTTCCTACTTGGATGCTGAACAATGGGTCTGATCCTTATTACATGGGATCTTGGACCCTGGGCCTCTGAGCATCTGGTGTATAAGGAGGCATTTGACTGGAAAGTTTCTTAGATTCCTTTCCAGGTTTAAATAGAAAATTCTGCCTGGGCAAATTACTGAATCTCTGTTTCCTTCTCTTAAAAAAATGAGTGGATTCTGCCCTCAAGGATCTTACAATCTAATTGACAAGAAAAGGGGGGAAACTACCATTTTGGACATTCCTCTATTTTAGCTAAAAAGGAAAATAGGCATTACATAATAGAAATTCATAGTTTTACCTATAATCTTCTCCTGTTCTATAGTGAGGTATTAAAATGCTTATTTTATCTGGGATGTGTTAAATTCAGAATAAATAATTAAAAAAAAAAGTGGATTTAATATAATAGCTAAAGTCCCTGGAAGTTCTTGCTGTATTTCTCCAAAATTCTCTCAGAGGTCTTCTGTGACCTATAGGCCCCAACTTGGAGAAACCCTGAGCTAAATGTCCCCTGCCAGTACAAAGACTTAGGAAAGTCTGATTGTTCACCAATGGTCAAGCCTCTGCTATTTTCAGGGGGAGTTTTTGACCTTTCCTTCTTTAGAGCCACTGAATGTAAAGCTTTTAGCCCCAAACCAAAGCCGGTTCCTACCCTTCCATATGCCCATTTGCTTTCTTTGAAAGAATTTGATAGACATAAAAGTGGCTGAATTGTCAATGTATCTATCCAAATCTGCTTAATAAAGTTTATTTTACTTTCTGTCTTGTCTTGTTTTTCTTCAATGTTTAAGGATTGTGAGCCAATAATTACTCCTCCCTTAAATGGCACAAAGGTAAGAACTTCAAGTGTATTTTTTTTATTCTTCTGCTTAGTAAAGTTTATTTTGATTTTCTGTTCTCCTTCATCCTTCCTACGATAATGAAAAGGTAAGATGTTTAAATGTATCCTTTCTTTGCGTCTGTTGTCCCTTGCTTTGGACTGATAAATAGGAGTCCATAAAGTCCAATCTGCAGTAATCTTCCAGAGGATGAATTCAATCCATCCAGCAGCAAGATACTGGGTATACAAAGCAAATGAAAAAAGTCTCTATTTTCAAAGAATTTATCTCCTATTGAGGGGATACAATATATCATCAGAAAAGGAAATACAAAATATATACAAAGTCACAGCTAAGAGATTTGAAAAGGCTTCTTGTAGAAATGCCTTGAAGAAAGTTAGGAATAATAAGGGGCAGAGACTAAGAAAGAACATTCTAATTATGGGGGAAGGGAGGAATCATTTCTGTAAAGACCCAGAGATGGGAAAGGATATAATGTATGGCAAATAATCAGCAGGCTAGGTTGACTTCAATGGAGAGTGTAATAAGGGGAGCAATAACAAAATAAGACACAAGAAATGAGGGGAAATATCTTTCTCCATCTAGTTCAAAAGGATAGACTCCTGCTGGGAAATGCACATGGAGATCAATCAGCTATGGTGAATGGGATAGGGAGTTACCCAGGGAGGGGTGGAAGGATTGCCTAGCAGAAGTGAGGGCCCAGTTGAGGTTATGTAATATAAATTTGTACATAATATAGATGTGTAGCCAGAATCCGAATGTTTGCTTAATTTTCTCCACCTTAATTCAGCTGCACATGAAGGCAGCAGATGGTGGGAGTGATCTTAGGCGGAGGTTTGGCAGAGTGCAATAGGCCATGTGATAAGAGGGCAAGGGTTTTTTTTTAAATAGTTTTTACTTACCAGATATATGCATGGGTAATTTTGCAGCATTGACAATTATCAAACCTTTTGTTCTAATTTTTCCCCTCCTTCCCCCCACCCCAGATGGCAGGTTGACCAATACATGTTAAATATGTTAAAATGTAAATTGCTTTTTTTTTTTTTTTTTTAACCTGAGGCTGGGGTTAAGTGACTTGCTCTGGGTCACACATCTAGGAAGTGTTAAGTGTCTGAGAGCAAATTTGAACTCTGGTCCTTCTGAATTCAGGGCTGGTGCTCTATCCACTGTGCTACCTAGTTGCCCCTAAAGTGTAAATTGAATACAATATAGGTATATATGACCAAACAGTTGTTCTGCTGTACAAAAAGAATCGGACTTGGAAATAGTGTACAATTAGCCTGTGAAGGAAATCCAAAATGCAGGCGGACAAAAATAGAGAGATTGGGAATTCTATGTAGTGGTTCATAGTTTTCTCCCAGAGTTCTTTCACTGGGTGTAGCTGGTTCAGTTCATTACTGCTCTATTGGAACTGATTTGGTTCATCTCATTGTTGAAAATGGCCATGTCCATCAGAACTGATCCTCATATAGTATTGTTGTTGAAGTGTATAATGATCTCCTGGTCCTGCTCATTTCACTCAGAATCAATTCATGTAAGTCTGTCCAGGCCTTTCTGAAATCATCCTGCTGGTCATTTCTTACAGAACAATAACATTCCATAATATTCATATACCACAATTTATTCAGCCATTCTCCAGCTGATGGGCAGCCACTCAGTTTCCAGTTTCTGGCCACCACAAAGAGGGCTGCCACCAACATTCTTGCACCTACAGGTCCCTTTCCCTTTCCCTAGGGCAAGGGTTTTAAGAGAAAAGGGCAATAAAGAGTTGAATTGGGTCACTAAAGGGTTAAGATAAGAAAAGGGAAAGAGGATGACTAGTGCAAAGATGATTATCTGAGAGAAAACTGGGGTCAAGGGATTGAAGATCACTATATGGATGAAGAATAGGATTTAGGATTATATGGTAGCAAGATGGAAAACAATGGATTGTAATCAGATAATTTTAGGGTTTATTAATATGGAGGTGACACATTTGTGGGTGATTGATCTTGAAAGATCAGGAACCATCTTTGTTATTGCTCAGGTGGGATGGAGGACTCAATCATTTCTGCAAATCATGAGGACTAGAATTGGAGAACCTAAATTAAATTAGGTTTAATTGGGGTCTAGTGGCAGGTTTGGAGCACAGGGAGTCAAATAGAGCTCTCCTGCAATCCTTTTGGATTCGGCACAAGAATACAGAGTTAAATGAGGGAGTAGAGGTGCAAGAATCCTCTGTAAAGGAATTTATAGACCTGAAAATCTAGATTGATAAAAGAGTTTTTTTTATGGGGTTTGGAAGCAAGGTGAAAGTCTAGTTAGTAAAAGGTGTTAAGTAAAGAGAAGAGGGCACTGGAGCCAGTATTCCAGTGAGCAGAGATCCTTTGGCATTCCAGGCATAAGGCTGCCATGTTTGGAACCTCTGCAAAGGTCAAAGGTCCTAGCTTCTTGAATTGATAATGCATCAGCTAGGAGAGGCTGGGAATCAGAAAGGAATAAATCAACCTTAAGGGATTAGTTTCTTAAAGGGAACACAACCCAGATCACAAAGACCCAGACATATAGGGAATATCAGCAATGTTTTAAGATTGGAAGATGAAATAATACTGTTTTAACTCTAAAATTCTCCTTCTCTTTCCCAGGACAGGTAGTGGTCAGACAGGATAGAATAGAAATCAAGATTACTTTTTTTTGTTTTTCTTTTATGCCTATGCTCACTTGATTGCCTCAGAAACCACATTTGCATTCTCAGAGTGTTTGCAACTTTGTTTGCTTCTTCTGGGGATCCACTGGATGAAAGCTGATCCTGGATGAAGAGATATAATAATAGTTCTATAGTAATAAAATAAGATTTTTTATTTTTTATTTTTCTGAGGCTGGGGTTAAGTGACTTGCCCAGGGTCACACAGCTAGGAAGTGTTAAGTGTCTGAGACCAGATTTGAACTCTTGACTTCAGGGCTGGTGCTCTATCCACTGCGCCACCTAGCTGCCCCTCAGATTTTTTATTTTAATTGAAACCTTTGAGAAGGAACAATCCATAAATACTGAAGTGCAACAGTGTACTAGGCCTTTGGGGTTATAGAAGGGAGGCAATAGAGTATTACTGGGAAATGCATTGGTCTTGGGATCAGGAGAGACCTGAATTCAAATTCTGATTCTGATGCTCACTAAATGGGCAAGTCACAATGGGAAAAATAATAATTGTATTACTTCCCTTTCAGTGAACAGTTTAGTGTTTGGAAAGAAACATAAAAATAGGTGTTATTATATCTAAGTATAAGACATTATCTCAGGCCCCCAGGAGCTTCTTTCAAGAAGAGATAAGACTAAGATGATGACAGTGAAAAGTATAATCAGTATTAATTGCTAAATTATATAACATCACTAGAAATTAGAATGACTAGGATAGGGTTTTCTGGGGGAAGTTGCTCCTGGAAGATGGACTTAGAAGAATAGTGAAGATTTAATAGACACAGATGAGAGAAAACATTTAATGAATATGAGAAAACAGAGAATGAGCTTGACAAGATGGAGAGGTGGATCTAACTGCCAAAATGGCCCTATGAGAAATGAAGTCAGAATTGGAGAATGGGGCGAGAGTGGAGGAGTGTGATTTCCAATCAAATCCAACAAATATTTACTGTCTACTGCAAGAATCCACCAACTGAGTTATATATCCAGGTGTGCAGGGAATATTTATTTATTTATTTTTAAATCAATTTTATAAATATAACATTTTTTGACAGTACATATTTACAACATTATCCCTTGTTCTCCCTTCTGTTTCAAATTTTTCCCCTCCTTCCCTCCACCCCCTCCCCTAGATGGCAGGCATTCCCATACATATTAAATATGTTATGGTATATCCTAGATATAATATATATGTGCAGAACTGAATTTTGTTGTTGTTGTTGTTGCACAGGAAGAATTGGATTTGGAAGGTAAAAATAACCTGGGAAGAAAAACAAAAAATGCAAACAGTTTACACTCATTTCCCAGTGTTCCTTCTCTGGGTGTAGCTGATTCTGTCCATCATTGATCAATTGGAACTGAGTTAGCTCTTCTCTATGTTGAAGATATCCACTTCCATCAGAATACATCCTCATACAGTATCTTTGTTGAAGTGTATAATGATCTCTTAGTTCGTGCAGGGAATATTTAGTAAATAACTATGGCATACTATTGAAATCAATCCACCTTGCTTCTTAAGTACAGATTCATAGTGAATTCTGCATTTATTTCCTTTCACATTGAATAGTACATATGGGAAGGTTCTACAGAAAGCCACAGAGTACCGGGATTGAAAAGGGCTGCAAACACCCTTGTCTACTTACTGAGTGCAAGATACTGATCTAGGAATGAAGGGTATACACTAAGAAATAGCTTCTCCCTTCAAAAAGTTTACATCTTATTGAATGAAAGAGGGTGGTGTTGCAATCTGGAAACAGATAAGCATATTAACCATTTGAAACCCAATTGAAGCCAGTAGGAACACTGACATTTGGGAGGGAGGGAAGCTAGGGATTTCAAGAAGTAGAAATGAGGAGAGGAGTTTATCCTAGTATTGAGGCATAATTTATATAAAATGAGAATGGAAAAATTGTGGAGTCTTCCTAAGTGATGATATAGAGAATCTGAGCTTGGTGCAAACTATTATCAAAAGTGAAAAATCACACTTTTAAATTTTATTTATTTTTCTTTATATATTTTAAATTTAAATTTTATTTAAAAAATTAAGAAAAAAAACAGAAAAGGAATACAAACAAAATGAAACAAAACAAAAGAGAACACTGTCATACTCAGCAGAACATTAGGGAAGATTTAAAATATACAATAACAAATTAGAAGTTCAGGAAATTATATATTAGTAGAAGAAATTATATTCACGAGTGTTCATCTTTTCTTTACTTCTCTGTAAATTGTTCTTTTGTTCTTTTTTCCCCTTTCATCCCACCTCACCCCCAAGCAGGTTATAGGTAAGAAAAAATATATTTATGTATACATATGTAGATAGATATATAGATATACACACATACAAACATCTTCCTCTCCCCCATACACACATATCTTTTCCTTCCCTTTGACTCTTTAATTCTACTCACCTTGCTATTACTTAACCTTCCCTCCCATTCCCTCCCTTGTCTTCTTCCCTCATCTTTTGATTCCCCATTTGCCCATCCCTTCCCCTTATTTTTGAAAAATTGATTTTGGAGGGTGCTATACCTTTCATGGTATATACGTAGTGTTGCCTATTTAAGCCATTCTTTTTTTAAAATTAATTTTATAATTATAATTTTTTTGACAGTACATATGCATAGGCACTTTTTTTTTTTTTTTTTTTTTTTAACAATACTATCTCTTGTACTCACTTCTGTTCTGAATTTCCCCCTCCTTCCCTCTACCCCCTTCCCTAGATGACAGGCAATCCCTCACATTATTTAACCCATTCTTTTTTTTTTTTTTTTTTTTTTTTTTTTTTTTTTTAATTTTATTTTATAATTATAACATTTTTTGATAGTACATATGCATGGGTAATTTTTTACAACATTATCCCTTACACTTACTTCTATTCAGATTTTTTCCCTTCCTCCCCCAACCCCCTCCCCCAGATGGCAAGCAGTCTTATATATGTTAAATATATTACAGTATAATTTAGATACAATATATGTGTTTAGAACCGAATTTTTTGTTGCACAGGAAGAATTGGATTCAGAAGGTAAAAATAACAGTTTACATTCATTTCCCAGTGTTCCTTTTCTGGATGTACTGGTTCTGTCCATCATTAATCAATTGGAATTGGATTAGCTCTTCTCTATGTTGAAGAAATCCACTTCCATCAGCATACATCCTCGTACAGTATCATTGTTGAAGTGTATAATGATCTTCTGGTTCTGCTCGTTTCACTCAGCATCAGTTGATGTAAGTCTCTCCAAGCCTCTCTGTATTTCTCCTGTTGGTCATTTCTTATAGAACAATAATATTCCATAACATTCATATACCATAGTTTACCCAACCATTCTCCAATTGATGGACATCCATTCATCTTCCAGCTTCTAGCCACTATGAAAAGGGCTGCCACAAACATTTTGGCACATACAGGACCCTTTCCCTTCTCTAGTAGTTCCTTGGGGTATAAGCCCAGTAGTAGTATGGCTGGGTCAAAGGGTATGCACATTTTGATAACTTTTTGGGCATAATTCCAGATTGCTCTCCAGAATGGTTGGATTCTTTCACAACTCCACCAACAATGCATCAGTGTCCCAGTTTTCCCACAGCCCCTCCAACATTCATCGTTATTTGTTCCTGTCATCTTAGCCAATCTGACAGGTGTGTAATGATACCTCAGAGTTGTCTTAATTTGCATTTCTCTGATCAATAGTGATTTGGAACACTCTTTCATATGAGTGGAAATAGTTTTAATTTCATCATCTGAAAATTGTCTGTTCATATCCTTTGATATTTAACCCATTCTTGATGTGAGTAGGTTTTTAGAACTATGAGCCCTCTTCTTCCATTTCAATGCCTCTATGTCTATTCTTTCTCTGCACCTCATTTGTTTAACATAATTACTATTTTTATCTTAACTCTGCCCCTATCTTTCTTTTGAGCTACCTTGTTGTTGCTGTCAATCTTAAACATATGGTATGAATTGCCCAGGTTTAAAAAAAAAAAAAAAAATTTGTCCATATTGAGTTCCTTGAAATTGAGCCTTGATATTATGTGTCAGTTTGGGTTTAGTTGATAGAAAGAACTGAAAATCTTCAAGTTCCTTGAAGGTCCATTTTATTCAATACTATAGATAATGTTGCTGAATATGATGTTTTTGGACACAGGCCTAATTGTTTTGATTGTCAGTAGATATGATTCTAGCCAGGACCTGAGAAAATCATTCTTAAAATGTTTGTCTGACAGTGATCGTTTCCTGTCCAGCATTTGGTCATTGTTTGGGTCCTGACTCAGAATGAATGTTAATAACAATCATTGCTGCTTTGGTCAGAAACCCGAGAGTCTTCTCCTTCCAGGTTCATTCATTTTAGATTTTTTTTTTGGGTGGGGGGTTAGATGAAAGAGGAGATTTTTTGCCTCAGAATGGATATTGTCTCAGTCAAACTGAGACCTGTTGTAGACCTTAGCTTAAAAAGAACAAGGTTCCCATTTCTTCCAGGGCCATCTCCAGTCAATCTGATTTATATCTTGCCACTGGACCCAGATGGCTCTGATGAGGCTTAGAAGTGGGGTACCTAAATGAAATTAGGGTTTAATTGAGGTCTAGTGGAAGGTTCAGGGTACAGGGAGTCAAATAGAGCTCCCATGCAACCTCTTTGGATTCGGCGCAAGGATACAGAGTTAAATGAGATCTAGTAGCAGTGCAGTATTCCCTGCAAAGGAACTTACAGATCTGAAAACCTAGATTGATAAAAGAGGTTTATCTTGGGGTTTGGAAGTAAGGTTAAAGTCTAGTTAGTAGAAGGTGTTAAGTAAAGAGAAGAGGGCACCAGAACAAGCGTTCTAGTGGGTGCCAGGAGTAAGTAAGGCTGCCATGTTTGGAACCTCTACAAAGAAAGGACTCCAGCTAAAGGGGCCTGTGGCTCAGATCTGGGTGGGGGTTGTGAGAGCCTAGATCTCCTATTGGAATTCAAAAGGGTGCTTCTGACAGGATTTGTGAATCAAAGGTCCTAGCTTCTTGAATTGATAAAGCATCATCTAGGTGGGGCTGGGAATCAGAAAGGAATAAATCAACCTTAAGGGATTAGTTTCTTTCTTTTTTTTTTTTTTTAGTATCTTTTGAGTTTATCTAGTGATACTCCCTCATTTGACAGGAAACTGAGTTCCATAATTAGCAAATGTTTTGAGGATAGAATAGAATGGTGGGGATTAGAATCCCATCTTCTTCTTCTTTTTTTTTTTTTTTTTTTTTTTTAATTATATATATATTTTTTATAATATTATCCCTTGTATTCATTTTTCCAAATTATCCCCCCCTCCCTTTATTCCCTCCCCCCCGATGACAGGCAAAGGGATTAGTTTCTTAAAGGGACCACCACCTACGGTGTCCTAGTACAGTTCTTCCTTACTCAAATCCAATTCATGGCATATTATGGTATCACTTCCAGAAGTCTAGGACTTTCAACAACAACCACAACAACAAATGTAATCTTGTTGCCTATCTGTGGAACGTCTCTTCCAGATTAATAAATTGCTAGCACGAGATTGATGTTTACCGGGCAAGCATCTAAAGGTTTGAGCTAGACTAGGAGGTTGTTTCTGGTCCCCTCTCCTACTTCTACCCCAACTTGGTAAAACCTCATTTATAGGAAATGTGGTCTTCATGGCCTCATATAAACTGAAAAAAAAAAAAAAAAGTATAAAGAATGCTTATTATCTCACCATAACATGGGATTGGGTCAGAAGCACAAGCTGAACATGAGGATGAGATTGGTTGAGATTGCCTTTTTCACAGGGTTGCTCTGAGGGTAGATGAGATAACTTATGTAAAATATTTTATAAATCTTAAAATACTATATTAATGTTATTATTGTCATTTCTTTTTACACAAATACAAAAATTAAAAAGACAGTCTTTGTCCTCAAAAGCTTACAATATAGCAGAAAGGGCAGGGTAGGTGGAAGACAGCATACAAAAGTATTCTGAAAGGGGGTGACATGCATCAGGGGAAGGTCAGAGAGGTCCTAGAGACACTTTTCCCCTCCTTCCTCCCACTCCCTCCCTTAGATGTCAGGTAGTCCCATACATGTTAAATATATTAAAATATAAAAACATAAAATATATGTTTTTTTAAAATAATAATAGTTTTTATTTACCAGATATTTGCATGGATAATTTAACAGCCGTTGACAATTGCCAAAACTTTTGTTCCAATTTTTCCCCTCCCCCCCAGATGTCAGGTCGACCAATACATGTTAAATATGTTAAAGCATAAATTAAGTAAAATATATGTATACATGTCCAAACATTTATTTTGCTGTACAAAAGAATCGGACTTTGAAATAGTGTACAATTAGCCTGTGAAGGAAATCCAAAATGTAGGTGGACAAAAATAGAGGGATTGGGAATTCCATGTAGTGGTTCATAGTCATCTCCCAGAGTTCTTTCGCTGGGTGTGGCTGGTTCAGTTCATTACTGCTCTATTGGAACTGATTTGGTTCCTCTCATTGTTGGAGAGGGCCACGCCCATCAGAATTGATCATTATACAGTATTGTTGTTGAAGTGTATAATGATCTCTTGGTCCTGCTCATTTCACTCAGCCTCAGTTCCTGTAAGTCTCTCCAGGCCTTTCTGAAATCCTCCTGTTGGTCATTTCTTACAGAACAATAATATTCCATAACATTCATATACCACAGTTTATTCAGCCATTCTCCAATTGATGGGCATCCCCGTAGTTTCCAGTTTCTGGCCATCACAAAGAGGGCTGCCATAAAATATATGTTAAATCCAACATATGTATACATATCTATACAGTTATAGACAAAAATCTTAACCCAAACAGGTTTTACATTTGGTTCTGGATGTAATAGGGAGCCACAGGCATTCACTGAATAAGGGTCAGATCAGTACGCCTGGGAAATTCCTTGGGCAGCTATGTGGGAGGATGGATTGGAGAGGCACAAAGTGTGCAATAGGGTAAGGTGCCAGAGAGACTGAGGAGGTGGAAATGACAAGATTGGCTGAGGATTGAATTTGTGGAGTGAGGGAAAGGGCCCCCATATCCCACACCTTATCGACTGAAGACCCTGAAAATCTATTATTATTGTTAGGTAATGGCCAAGCCCTATGAGACTTGGAATGTCTTCTTCACTACTAAGCCAAGTCTCTCCGGATCTGGAAAATGATGGCCAATTATTAAATTAGACCTTCCTCGATGATCAAATTCAGTTATTTCCTAGGGCCCTTTGGTCCATAGAATCTGACATCTTCAGACACTAAAATTAATTAAAAGCTCATCAGATGAGCTCTGGAAGGCTTGGAGATTGCCGGTGACTTACGTTTGCATCCGAGTCCGGCCAGTTATCTGGAAAAGGCTGACAGAGCCTTTGGAGATAGGATCTGGGTCCCAGACTGCCCGTGATAGCGAGCACGACCTGATGAAGCGCTTTCCCCAGCTTTCGGTCACTTTCCTCGTGTGCAACCTGGATTCAGGTGATCTTGAAATGGATGCCCTTCCAGGGCTGCCATTCTGTGGGGACAGGAATGAGGAAATTCGGCTCCGGTTTTAGGGAGCGCTTGTGGGCTTTGCGAAGAGCTTGAGGATGGAGGTTTGCAAGTCAGGGATTTGTATTTAGCCCCTGAGAAGGCTTAAAGGATTAAATAATTGGCCACCCAAGACCCCGGAGTCTCAGTGAGATGCCCCACGGGCAGGATTGCGGATGGTTGGTGCTGTTTGGTTTCTCCCCCGCTCCCACCGCCTCGGATCAAACGTGAGGGCTGGACAGGGAGCCTTAGACGCCCAGGGCTGCCTGGGGTCGGAGGAAGCTGGTTTGAAGGCTGGGCCGAGAGAAAGTGGAAGCATTCCCTAGGCCCCGATCGGGCCCCAGCCCGGTGGTGCAAAGCCGCCCTCCTGGACGGGGCGGGGCGGCTACTGGGCTCCTACTCGAGGTGCGCGGTCCCCCATCCTCCGCCTACGCCCTGGATCGTGACGTACTTAAGCCAGGCGGTGTCTTCTGCCTCCCTTTTCTACTCTCCCCTTCCCCCCCACCCCCAGCCCCGGCTGCCCGGCGCCTTCTGCAGCCGCGAAGGGGGAGCGCTGCAGGGCTCACGCTCGGCTGGGTTTCTAGCCGTCTTCCGAGATGGAGAAGCCGCTAGCTTGCAGCCCGGCCTCGCGCCCTCCCGACCCAGGTGCCTTAACCCTGGGTCCTTAAGTCTGGGCTCCCCTGGGGCATTGTGTGGCCCTCCCCTCCCCCACCGTCTTTCCTCCTTGCTGGGAGCCGGGCGGACCTTGAGGGACGTTCTGCTGGGGGGAGGGGAGGGGGGCAGAGACCCCGAGCCCAGAGTTCGAACTGGCCTCGGCGAGTAGCCCGTACCGAGGGAGCCAGCACGCGAGTGCGGGAAAGGGCCTGCTAGTATTAGAGCCTGGAATGCTCGCGCAGGAAGGATCTCTGGTCCTAGAACGTTGCACCGGGGCATCACGGAACATTCTTGCAAGAACATTGCAACAGCGCAATGTCGGTACGGGACATAGAACGCGAGAACGCAGCCCGGGGACGTCAGGGAAGCCCGTCACTGCCCGGAGCGGGGAAGGGGGGGAAGGGAGGAGCAGGCTCGAAGCCGGACGGCTCCCTTTTGGCCAGGCGGCATCTCCCACCGTCCTTTCACCCAGGGCCGTAGCATCCCCGGCTTGGGGCAGGAAGGCGGGCGGGGCTCCCCTCCCTCCAAGCACCTCAGTCCCCAAGCACTTCCCCGCAGGCCTCGCCGTCCGTACGTGGGCGACGTGCCCGTGCCGGGATGCCTGACCGGGGGGGGGGGGGGCTCCATTGGCCCCCGGCTCCACCCCGCCCCGCCCCGAGTCCCAGCGCTCAGGGCCCTTCCTGCAGCCAGACCGGGATGCCGGCCCGCGGGCCCCGCCCGGCCGCCCAGCTGCTGCAGAGCCGGGCGCCGGCAGCCAATGGGAGAGCGCGAGGTGGGCCGGCTTAGTGCGGTCACCCTCCCCTGGAGGAGGAGGAGAAGGAGGAGGAGGAGGAGGTGGAAGAAAAGGAGGTGAGGGGGGAGCGTCCGCGTCTTCTCCGCTCGCGAGGGAGGAGGAAGGAGCGGCGTCCCGGCCCCAGCGGCGGCGGCGAGGTGGGAGCACCCCGGCCGGTGTTACAGCGCAGCGCACGAGCCCCGAGCTGGGCTAGCCTTCGCCGGCACCATGATCGCCGCGCAGCTGCTAGCCTACTACTTTACCGAATTGAAGGATGACCGGATCAAGCAGGTGAGTGCCGGGCCAGGGGTGCCCAGCCTGCCTCGCCCCCCGCGAGCCTGCCTTCCCTCCCTCTCCCCCCGCCCCCCGGGCCCATCCTCCTGGAGGCCGGCGTCTGCGAGCCGAGCTACGCGCATTTCCTCGGAAAGCTGCTGTGTCGCATGGAGTCCCGGTCCCCCTCCCCCTCCCGTCTTCCTGGGGAGCCCTCCCTCGCCCCGGGCTCTAACCTGAGCCCGGGTGGTCCGTGCGTGGCCAGATAGCCCGGCAGACCCCGCGGCTTGCTGCAGTGTCCTTGAAAACGGGATGGAGACGTCCCCTTTAGCCCCGAGCAGCCCAGTTGTGGAGGAGCAAGGTTTCCCCTCCCCAAGGCCTCTGCCCCCGGCCTCGGAAACAGTCCCCTCCGGGCCACTAGGTTTGCACCGGGGTGGGAGGGAGGGTGTGGAGGCCGGATTCGGGAAGCCTTCAGAGATGGGAAGAACCAGGCCGTGGCGGAAAACCCAGGCTCGCGGCTTCTTAGTCGGGGTAACGGAGGCCCACTCCCCCATTTTCCTCAGCGGCGGCTGGCCGGGTAGCTTGGTAATTAAGGGAGCCAGCTACAGGCATTCCCCAGTATCCCGTAATTTGGAGGTGGGGGCGGGGTGAGGAGAACACCATTGGCTCACTTCATCTTTCCCAGCTTCTGCTCTGGCTGGATTTCCAACTCCACAAAGACGGAGTTGTGATTTTCCCCAAACCATGGGAAGAAATAAGATCCTGTGGCCATCTCAGCCCGGATGGGTTATTTATGCAGATCTGGCGCTCATCGCTGCATTTCAGTATCTCTTTAAGCATTCGGTTGCTTACAGTGTCGATGTGTTGCTTTGGGGTGCTCTGGGAGCCTTAGTGGCCCGGGCTCGCCTTATGTACGACTGTGACTATGTATCTGTATGCATTCCCACAAACCTCCAGTGTACGTGGTCCCCTCCAGGACCCATGTAGTATGATCCGTGGGTACCAGACTCACGTTTGCAATATCTTGTTGAAATGAAATGCAGGCCCAAAGTTCCCGGCAGATCCAAGGGGGCCCTGGCCTTCTGAGCATCTGGGCCACAGCCTTGGGCATCCCCTTGTGATGGATGAGCCCTCGCTTTAAATGACTCCACAGGGGTGAGGTCTCCCGAGGGCTCATGGTCTGTTTTTCAGTGGCTGTTGTCCGGATCTGTTGCTCCATTCGCCCTTTGTCTCATGGGGCTCTGGTGAGAGAATCTGGGTATGGATGCAGAAGTAGAAAGCAAAATTTAGAGGTAAGGAGCCAGCCCACGCAGAAAGATGGCACCCCATGGCCAAGGTGACACCCACAGCCAGAGAGTGGCAGCGCCAGGGCTGACTATTCCAGCTACTACAGGAAGGATCCGACCTGTGGAATGAGAAGTGAGGGCCAAAGCATGTTTTTGAAGGCTACTTAAGTTTCCTGAGTGAAAAGAAGTCTGAAATGGTGACCTGTTAGCCCTGGATGGAATTTGCAGCAGCCAAGTCAGGAAGGTTTAATTCTTTCCTTGCCAGCAGTGAGAGATATTCAGCCCGAGGTCCTCTTGTTCCCCCTGGGTGTTCCAAACCCAGTGATTAGTGGTGGAGAAATGCTTGAATGAAACGCTTCTTTGATATCCTTGCTTCAGAGATGAAATCTGAGGATCACCAAGTATCTTTTATGGGCAGCCAAGTCTTAGCTCTTCAAATCACATTTACTCTATATGAAGCCCCTGGTTCTGGATGGTGGTTCTCTGGGAAGTTAGGCTAACTTAAGACGGGGAAACTGAGGCTCAGGATGTTAATTTTCACAGTGCAAGAGTCCAAGGATAAATTACAGAGAGCTCGTGAATTTGGATCATGGAAAAAATTTTTCATTTTTTCATTTAGCATTTTCTTCAATTATTTAAAAACATTATTTTAAGAAAGGGCCCATTGACTCCAGCAGACTCCCAGATGGTCTATGGCAAGAAAAGGGTTAAGAAGCTCCAAAGCATGTAAAGTTATTTCAGTTGGCTTGATCCTCAAAGGAAGGGAACCAGGGTCACTTGACTCCAAGATAGGATTCTCATCTTATACAGTATCTTATAGAGTCTACAATGGCTATGTATAGTACCTCAGATCCTGGGGATGGTATAAGCAGTGGGAGACTGATAGCCTACAGAGCCAAAGACTGATCTCCTTAACAAAGGGGCCTGAAGTAAATGACTTTCCCTCTCTGGGCCTCTTTTTGGCATGTGGTCTTGCTTTAAGCTCAAATTTATGGCATCTGCCCTCTCCCTGGGGGTCCCCACACAGGGGTCTGAGGTCTATGGGGTATGGGGGGGAGGGCTTTTCTTTGTGGAATGCTTTAGATGAGGTCCTGCCACTGAGGGAGCTCCTCTTAAGGTCTTTTTCAGGCTGGAGAGTTCTATGAATGATTTCCCAGAGACTAGGACTTTCTTTTGTGCCAGTGGTTTGGGGCTGGGGTAGAGAAAGAAGAGAAGGAGAAAGAGGGGGGAAGAGAAAGAGACAGAGGAAGAAGGGAGAGGGGAAGAGCAAGCCAGAGACAGAGAGAAAGAGACAGAGAAAAAGAGACAGAGACAGAGACAGGTAGACAGACAGAGACAGACAGACAGAGACAGAGACAGACAGACAGAGACAGAGACAGACAGACAGAGACAGAGACAGACAGACAGAGACAGACAGACAGAGACAGAGACAGACAGACAGAGACAGAGACAGACAGACAGACAGAAAGAGACAGACAGACAGAAAGAGACAGACAGACAGAAAGAGACAGACAGACAGACAGAAAGAGACAGACAGACAGACAGAAAGAGACAGACAGACAGACAGAAAAAGACAGACAGACAGAGACAGACAGACAGACAGAAAGAGACAGACAGACAGAGACAGACAGACAGAAAGAGACAGACAGAGATAGGAAGAGACAGAGACAAAGAATGAGAAAGAAGGGGGAGAGGGGAAGAGCGAGACAGAGGGGGGAGGGAGGGGAGGGAGGGAAAGAGGGTACTCCTGTGCCAGCTTTTCAAAAGCTTAAACTAGGTGTGGCCCAAGAAGAAGCCTTCTGAGGCCTGAGAGCTCTCCACACTCCCGCAGTGTGAGTTTCCTCCCCAGGCCTTGTCCTGATGACCTTGATTAGGTCCCAAGGGTGAGATGATACATGTAAAATGCTTCACCAATCTGTGAGTGCTCTGTACATGTGAGCTAACATTATTACTTAGTAAATAGATGGGTTCTTTCCGGCCTTCCAACGCTGCATGGGCCAGTCTCACCTCCTCACTTGCTCCCTGGTGGGGCTTAGAAAGAAGGCTTACAATTTAAAAAATGTTAATAAACTTTTATTAGGTGCCACTTTGTGCCAGGCACTTCCACTCAGACCTGGGAGGGACCTCAGAAACTACCCAAGCATTTCCAGCCCCATTTTACTGACAAATTAAGAGAGGTCTCTACTGGCCTGGGGAAGAGTAAAATGCTTCTCCACCCTTTGCCTAGAACACTAGCACTTACCCTATAAAGGAAATGGAGGTGGTCTCTGATGACCACACTGAGGACTGCCCATAGTGCCTTACTCATTTGATTTTTCATAAGCACAGCCATATCCAGCTGTGTCTATCCCTTAGTTGCCTAGTGGTAACTCCAGGCTCTCACTTTGGTGGGTGCTTCCCATATTTATTTGTGATTATTTGCACTTTTATTTACATATCCTATGCACATACTTCCATGGAGTGTGGGAGGCATTTCACCGTAAGTGTTTCTGGGATTATTTTTGGGGGATCCACTCCATGTTGCTTCTCTTCCTGTTAGCACCTACTATGTGTGAAGTGCAAATACAAAGATTAAAAAAGCCCCTGTCTTTAAGGAGTTTTCCTTCTCCCGGAAGGATAGAGCTGGCAGAGAAAGGACAGGTCATACCCAGATGAGATCAAAGCGCTCAGGGTCATTCAGTGGGTCTTGCTTGCCAAGGTGAGGGTTGGGGTGATAGTCTCAGGCTGTATCTCCAGCCAGACTGGAGAGCACTGGTTTAAACTTTTGTAGGGTCCTTATAAGGTATAGCATTAGGTTGATCCCCTTTATAATAGTGACCCATTTTTATAGTCCTTTGGAGCAGATAAACTGAATCTCAGAAAAGTGAAAGGTTTTCCCCAGACTCTCACTTAACTATGTATCAACAGAGTTAAATCTCAGCCCTGTCACCTGTTGTATTTCTGGGCCCTGTTTTTCTCATTTATAACATGTCAGGCTTGAATTTAGATGACCTTTAAATCTATGATCTATCTTATAAAGTGAAGCCGGGTTGGCAAGGAAAAGAGTAATTTATATCCATTGAATCTCAAGGTGATTTACTGTTTTTGCTTCCAACCCTAAATTCTTTTACACTAAGATTTCTTTTTGTGATTAAAAAAAAAATTAAGCAATTACTGGCCACCTTCTTACTAGCTACTATATCCAGAGGACATGGATATAATTGTCATCTCTAATATATTCTTTAGCTCTGTATAAGTTTGGGTTAAGCATTTGGGTAACACAGGGATAATATTTGGACT
This sequence comes from Sminthopsis crassicaudata, assembly GCF_048593235.1. NCBI lineage: Eukaryota > Metazoa > Chordata > Mammalia > Dasyuromorphia > Dasyuridae > Sminthopsis > Sminthopsis crassicaudata. The sequence goes on along the minus strand of NC_133618.1, from coordinate 634,803,556 downwards.
AGCTGCTTCAATTTATGTAGCTGTCACCAAATTACTCAGCCTCAGTTTCTTCCACTGCAAAATGGGGATAATTCTACTCAATTCACCTTTAGATCCAGAATTGAAAAGGGACATTGGGACCACTGAGTCCAATTCCCTGGCTTTATAGTCAAGGAAGCTGAGGCCTAGAAAACTGGAGTCACTTGTCCAAGGTCACCCACATACTGCTGACTCCAAACCCAGCCTTTGTGACATTGGGGGAAATGTCCTTGGAATGGACCTTGGAAACTTTAAAGCCCTAGAGAAATGAGAGTTTATTATTATGAAATATAAGTTAGAGAATAAGTGGATAAAATAGCATGGCAGTAGAGAAAGGGCCCTCAGTTGAAGTCCTAGCTCTTGACATTTATTTACTTTGAACCTTGGAACAAATTGATTTCCCCGCTCCCGGATTCAGCTTCTTTGTCTGTAAAATGCTGAGTTTGGACTAGATAACCTTTGAGGTCCTTTCTGTGATCTACCAGACTTACTTAGTCTGTCTTTAAGCAGAAGTTTGTGCACTATTTTATTTGCTTAGAGAAAGTCTTACCCAGGAAGATAAGAACTTGACTTTTTAAGCTAACTTAAAAAGCCAAAGGAAAAAACAGCTATAAAATGCAGACTTTATTTCCTCCAGAACTGTCTGATTTTTTTTTTTTTTTGTCCACGAGTCCCCTACTTTCATATCTCCATTTTACAGATTAAATAAATTGAGATATGATTTAACTGAAGACAGAACCTTAAGAATGTCCCAGGTTTGATTAGTTAGAAAACATTTAGCAATCCAGTTATCCAAAGATACACATCCCCATTTTGGACTTCAGTTACCTAAGCCCACAGATCTAAACATAACAGTAAATGGCTTCTTCCTTTGCTCCACAAGCATGGTGGAATTGTGAATATTTACATGAAGGGTGATCTGAGCATTTTTGTTCACGTACGTGGAGTCACAGCTCCCAAGTTGGAGGAAGAGATGAGCTCCAAACTCCTGCAATTGACCATTGTGCTTCAATCGCAAGGAATCTGGATATGGCTTCCCTCAGATTTGTTATCTTCTCCATAAAAAATACCAAGCAATCCCTCAGATTTCCCCAGGACTGAACATTAATCCAGCTCTTTATTTGACATTTTTTTTCTCTGATCCATCAAGTTACAGTATTGTACAATTAAAAGTCAGGGGACCTTGGTTGGAATCCTGCCTTTATCATTACTGCTAGCCTCAGTTTCTTCCTTTCTAAAAATCAGAGTTGGACTAAATGAGTCCCTTGTGGCATTGGCTCAATTATTCACTCAAAGTACACATGTGGTAAATAATCAGGGGCAGGATTTGAACCCAGGTTCTTCAGACACAATATTGTGTTCTTCCCATTTCAGCTCCCAGGATGAATTTTCATTTACATAGCTCTTTCATTATTTAAAAGTATTTTGCAAATTTTGTGAGCGTTGCCACTTTTCATATTTCATAATCACTGACCTTTACATAGAGTTTTCAGATTTATAGTGTATTAGTGCTGGACTTGGAAGTCAGAAGCCCTGAGATGGAATTCAGTCATCTAGCTGGGTACTCAGCAAGTCATTTAAATTCTGAACCTTAAGTTTCCTTCTGTGTAAAATGGGTATCACTATAATCCCTCCCTCCCTCCCTGTGTTACTGTGAGGATCAAATGAAATTACTTGCTAAGTTGCAAATGTATTAACCAAAATGATTTAAAATGCTAATTTTGTGCATATTTTCTGTAATTTGATCTTGACAAGAATCCTGGGAGGTAGTACTGCACATAGTTTTATCTGCATTTTATAGATACAAAACCTGAGTTTTATTGAGGTTAAAGTGACTGTCTGAAAATTGATGGAAAATCCAATTACAGACCTAGTCAGTGGGGGAGGGGGAATAACAGTCAGTTTTACATCTAAATAGAATTTGCACATTTGGATCTGCCATGTGAGTACCAAGGAAGCCAAAGAGACAGTTTGATGCCTGGTGCTAAGCTAGACCTCTTCTCCAAGCAATAGGAGAACAAAGGGAAACAGCTCTGATAGCATCTCAGTGGGAGCCTACTCTGGAATCCTTCTTTATCAGTCAGATAAAATACCTTTAAAAGCCTTTCCCTCCCAGACTCCTGGAAAGGGAGGAGAACCTTGGCGAACAGATAAGTATTAGTTGCCCAAGAATAAACATAGTAGATCCCTAGAAGTCCAGAAAGCTGAATGGGGTAGTGTGTCAGTTTCAACTCTCCAATCATGAGACAGTTGTGTCAGTTTCAAATTTCTCATTAAAAAACCATCCATGTCAATTTCTACTCAGTCCCAGAGAGGTTAGTTTTAACTCTCTGGGACCATGAGACCGACATTTGCCAGTTTCAACTTTCCTAACCATGCCAGTTTCAGCTGTCTCGAGCCATGAGACATCTATGTCAGTTTTAACTGTCTCCAGCCACGAAACAGCTGGCCCAAATTCAGGGAAAGTCATTGACTGTTTTGACTGTTTTGTTTCTTCCCACAAACCCATCAGTCTGGGTCCTCAGGCAGAACTGGCCAGGCCCTTGCAGCCCCAGGTTCTAAATAGTTCAGGAACACTCCATGTCTGGTCCTTTTTGGAAGGACATGAGTGCTTTCTCTCCACTGACTGGAGGCCCTCATTGGCTGTCTGCAGACGCTGAAGAGGGTGAAGACTTGGCTGCCACTTGAAGTATCTGTTCTTTTTGGAGAAACCTCCAATGAAATTCAAATGAGATGGGCCCTAAAAGCACACAAGAGCCACCTATTATTGAATCAGCCCTTTATTTGACATATGAGAAAACAAGTATCTCGTGCTAGGTATTCAGTGGCAGAGCTGGGATCTGAACCCGGGTCCTCTGATGGCCAGTCTCACACTTTCTTCTGCTCACCATTGGGAGTGTCTGGGACAGGGCTTTGAATGGGAGGATTTCCCATCCTGTTCTTTATCACCAGCTGCTGGGAGACCTTGGGCAAATTCCTTTTCTCACTTTTTTTTTTTTTTGACTTGTGCATTCTAATCTCAGTATCAGAAACAATAGGGAAACAAAGTTATGGAAATAGCTTGGGGACCTTGTCAGAAAATTTAGATTAGTTTTGAGTTTGCCATCAATTTCAGAGTGACCCTATTTACCTGTCTGGGAGTTACTTACTCTCTAAAGGAGTTAGAATAATATTGATGACAGTCTAAGATCTCTTCTTGAGGATTTCTTGACCTCCATTGGAGGTATTGGAGAAGAGAAACAGTGTATGTAAAGTTCTTTTTGAAAACTTAAAAAAATTAGCATAGGAATATCATCAGCTCTAATTTTAAAAATATTTTAATAGTTTTTATTTACTAGATATATTCATGGGTAGTTTTACAGCATTGACAATTGCCAAACCTTTTGTTTTATTTTTACCCTTGCCCCCCTCCCCCAGATGGCAGGTTGACCAATATATGTTACATATGTTAAAGTATAAATATATCATCAAGTATATATATAAAGTACAATATATATCATCAGCTCTAATTTTAAAAAAGATTAGGTCCTGGAATGAAAGCTAGAATTCAAATCCCTACCTCTCCTAAAACATTTCAGTTTCTCTTAGCTCTAGGACACATTTTGGTTGGTTTATTGGTAATTAAAGGAAAAATGCTCTTGGTACTTTCATAAAGTTTTATAAAATACCACTTCATCCATATTAACCAAAATGCCACATGTAAAAAAAATGTTTGAATTGTTCATGTTTTCTGATATTACCTGCATTAGAATAATCAAAAATCTATTTAGGGAACTATTTTTTATCCTAAGCATCTTAATCCAGAACAGAAATTATTATTCATTCCATTTTTGGCTGAAAGAAATGGAGGTCTAGACAGAAGAGGTTACCTTTCCTAAGGTAACTTATTGGGGCTAATAATGGTCTACCGTCCAAGGCTTCTGAGGCTTCACTGAATGTACAGATAAAACTTTCTTCTCTTTATGAGAATATTTGTTTTTAACAATACTTTCTTTCTACCCCTCCCCCATTCTTGTAGACTACAACTTGTAAGTTCTTTTAAGTTCTTAAAGCCAAGGAATATATTTTTTTGGGGGGGTCTTTGGTCACTTATTTATTGGCAATTTATTATACCAGATATCAGAAGTTTAATGCAAAGATTTCCCTCCCCCCCATAGTTTCTTCTTATTGCAGCTACATTCATTTAATTTTCACAGAAGGCTTTAAAATTATCTGTACTCCTATTGCCTAACATAGCATCTAATTCAAAGTAGGCATTGAGTAAATGTGTGTTGAATTGAGTCCTAGAACATTGGATTTTTTTTTTGGTAGATTGAGGTAGCTACCATGGCCACCTAGTCTAACCTTATCATTTTCCACCATCAAACTAGGAGGTTAAGTTGGTAAAGTGACTAAGTCAGTCCTTTGTAATCTCCCCTTACATGTATTCATTCATGTTTCAGCTCTGAGCTTGGTATAAAATTAGCCCAGCCCCTAATTCAACTTATCAAACAGAGCTCTTGTTGGAAAGTATGACTGCAGTAAGTTGACAGTGCCTATTATGAGAAGCAACAATTCCATTGACTGCTTCTAATGAAATATTTATATAATCCTAGCTTTATGGGTAAAAAAAATCTCTAGAAAAACCTCTTAGTAGATGTATGTTAAACATTTTAGCGAATTAAAATAAGAACAAAGACCTGTTGTCTTCCTGTCCCATGTCCCTCTCTCTATATTTCTTGCTCTAGGCCAGCCCTTATTCTGTGACTTCCAATCCTGTCTTACTTCTGGGTAAGAGTGGATGACTAAATCCGGAGGCAGGCTGAGCTAAAACATGAAATGTGCAGTGCAACCTTTGAAAATAGAATCTGTCTCCCTATCCCTGGAGGAAGTGCACACACCCACATTGTTATTTCCCGGTCCTTGAATGGGCAAAAAGCATTCTGCATTCCAAGGGAGTCAGGAACTATCAGTGTGACATTGGCTCAAACTATTTAACCTTGATTGAGAAATGGTTGGACCAGGACTTTTTTAAGGGAAAAGTTCTTAGTCTGGGGGTGGCAAGGTCGGTGTCTAAACTTTTTAATACACATTTTCATGACTGTTTTACTATAATCAGTTTCCTTTGTATTCTTATGCATTTTATTTTATGCATATGATAAAAAGAAGTTTATCAACTTCACTTGATTATCAGAGGGCCCAGTTACACCAAAAAGATTCCCTTGTGTAAAGCCTCTTGGAGTCTGATTTTAAATACCCCTCATTACCATACATAAGGCAGTCCTATTTCAGACATAACATCTCAGAGCTTCAGTGATGGAAAGTGATAAAGTTAGATCAGATGACCATAGTGACTAAGTTCTTGCCAAACCTAATCATAGGACCTCCATAAAAAGAGAAATTATTGATGGGTCTGGAATGAGGGGAAGGAAAATGGGAGTTTCCAAATACAGATTCTACTAGCAGCTGAAAATAAAATCTTCAAAAGCCAGGGAAATAGGGAAACTACCAAATTTCTCTCCAATTTTAGAATATAATTTGAACAACCTATTGGTTATTGTTATTCCATTTTCAGGTTTCTCTAGTAAACTTCAATTTACCTAAAAAATTCCACATATTCTGAACTTGCTTTAACACACATTTACTAAATGCCTGTTATGAATTAGACAATTAAGTTAGTTTATGGGATTGTAGAAAATTTTAAAGTGTTTTGCAGAAATTGAATCAATGCAGCTGGAATGAAAAAAAACTATGGAAAGGGAAAAAATCTGTATCATATTTCTGATAAACTGATCTGAGGTATAATAAACTGTTAATAAGTGATCAAAGGCAAAAAAAAATTCCTTTTAAGAACTTAGAATGCACATGAAACAGCAAATCTATTATGCGCAACTTCTATTCCTTTTAAATATGTGTTCAAAAATGTTTATAGTGGCTTTCTTTATAATAGCAAAGAATTCAAATTCAAATTATGGGATGCCATCAATTGGGGAATGCTGAACAAGTTGTGGTATATGATTGTGATGGAATACTATTGTGCTTTAAGAAATGATTTTAGAAAAGTAAGCATTTATTAAGCATTTTTATGTGTAGCACTGTGATACTTTGTGTTGGAGATACAGCAAAAGGCATTATTCCTGTTTTTACTCATATTCTAGTGAGGGAGATGTCTTCTTCCTTAAAATACATATATTCCATCAGTTCCAACTGCCTCCAAGTCTTTATCAATAGACCAAACATCCATTATTCTTCAATTGATCCTCAGATAACCAGAACTCTAGGCTCTTCATTCTTATGCCTGGCTTTTCAGTATATATTTTTTAACTTACCTTAAATCTTTCTAGAATGTAGTCCCTCCAGTACTTCAGGTATAATAGAATTAGGGTTGAGATTAGTAGCTCTAGTCTGAGACACTGTGCATGCTTTTTCTATACACCCCATTACTGACTCAGCATGAGCTGTTGGCCAACCATGCCTCCCCCTCTTGTACTTGTGAAGTTAATGTTTTTTTAGCCTAAGTGTAAGACTTTCCATTTATCTCTAGTAGCTTTTTCTGACTCAGATTGGCCCAGTAATCCAGCCCTCCAAGATCTTTTTATATCTTGCCTCGCTTGGGTTAACATTCTCTCCCCACTTTATTTCATTTGCAGCTTTCCCTTTATTCAAATGGCCGATAAAATGAGTAAAGAACACAGGCTTAATGATAATGAACATTTGTGCGGCATTTTAAGGTTTGCCTGGTATTCTTACACATATCATCTCACATCTACCCTACGATATGGGCAAAAATTTAAATGTAAAGATATGTTTTTGTAAGATAGGTGATTTTACCTGTTTGGGGAACTCAAGGACATATATCAGCAATTGTTTGCTGGAGAAACAGTTACAAAAAGTGTAGAAAGCAACAGTTGCTTGGGACACTGAGAGGTCAAGTGACCGGGCTGTATATATGCAGAATTAAGTGCCTACTGTATTTTAGCCAGTGAGCTAAGCATTGAGAAAGTAGGCTCTGTCTTTTAGGAGCTTACAGTCTAATGGGGAAAGGCAGCATGTAAAAACTATGTACCAGAAATATACATCCATACATTTAGATATGTATTTATCTACACATACACACACATCCAGAAGGAAGGCACTAAGGAGGACCAGTCAGAAACCAGGACCTGAACTTAGGTTTTCCTAATTTCTAAGATCACTGGGATATTAATATAGAACAGGAAGGGCCATCTAAGCCAACCCCTTCATTTTTATGGTAGAGGAAGCAAGTCTTAGGATGCAAAAATTTGTTCATATTGGGAAATAGGAAGATTGAGGCTAGTTTCTCTGACTCTTGTTCAGTGCTTTTTCCAATACACCAAGCTGCCTCTATGGATGGGCATGACAAGTATTGTTATCCCCATTTGACAGATGAGGAAATTGAGGCTCAGAGATAATGTGAAAAGATTCTTCCTGACTTTCCACCGTGGCACAGCATCTTAGACCAAGATTCCTGAGGTGCTATTTTGAGATCCTCAATAGCTCCTTTACCTGCTTATCAGTTTCTATATTTGCCATTCATTGTGTTCATTTGTGGGAGATTTTGGGGAAAAGAGTGAGCATGTCCACTAAGGAGCATTGCATTGAGGAAAGAATTGTGAGGTGTGAGAGGTGATGGTTTAGTGGTTAGAGCATGGAAGACTACCTGTGTGACCCTGGGCAAGACAGTTCACTGCTATTTGCCTCAATTTTCTCATCTAGGGTAATATACCCAGGGCTATTGTGAGGATCATATGAGTTAATATTTGTAAAGTGCTTAGCGCAGTGCCTGGCACATAGTAGGTTCTTTAAAAATATTTAATCTTAAACAAACAAATTCCTTGGAAAGGAAGCCCTTTGACTGCTGCACCAATGCTGCAAGAGGGAACTAGAGGCAGGACATTTGCTAATGTTCTTTTAGGTGATCATAGATGAGACTGGTTGTGTCCAAGGGCCTGAGACAAAGCCCAAAGGGATGGAATTTGTGAGTGCCCATTGGGAGAGGGGGGTGACAGGGTTATTTATTTATTTATTTTATAAAAGCTTTTTATTTTCAAAACTAACCCTTGAAAGTTCTGATTCCCCTCCCCTAAATGGCAAGTAGCTCAATATGTTAAACTTTGTAGAAATATATGTTAAATCCAATATGTGTGTACATATTTATATAATTATCTTGCTGCGCAAGAAAAATTAAATCAAACAGGAAAAAAAGAAAAAAATGCAAACAACCTCAAAAAGTGAAAATACTATGTTGTGAACCACATTCAGTTCCCATAGTCCTCTTCCTGGGTGCAGATGGCTCTCTTCGTCACAAGATCATTGGAACTAGTCTGAATCTTATTGTTGAAGAGAGCTATGTCTATCTGAATTGATCATCATATAGTCTTGGTGCTATGTACAGTGATTTCCTGGTTCTGCTCATTTCACTCAGCATAAGCTCATGTGAGTCTCTTCAGGTTTTTCTGAAATCATCCTTCTGGTTATTATAGAACAATAATATTCTATACCACTCATACCATAACTCTCTAAATGCATTCACCATTTCCAGTTTCCTGCCACTACAAAAAGATTTTGCACACGAGGGTCCCTTTCTCTGAGGGTGATCTTGAGCACTGACCTTGGGCATCAGGACTTCTAGTCTTGAATCCTAGCTGTGTTGCCTTTAGCAGTTCATCTAAATTTCTCTTATGCCCAAGTTTCCTCATCTGTGAAATGGGGACAGTAAGACTTGGGAATCATAGGATTTAGATTAGTAAGAGACTCTTTGACATCATCTAGTCCAGCCCTCTCATTTTACAAATGAGAAAACTGAGGCCCAGCTGTGATGCCTTATTTTGCTAAACTAATTTGTCACAAGAGAAGTTCTGTTGAGAAGGTAGGGAGCAAGGGAAGTAATAGTTATTGTAAATTTGTTTAAATTATACTTTTATCTTAAAAATATACATGGATAATTTTTTACATTCACTCCTACAAAACCCTGTGTTCTTTTTTTTCCTCCCCAAGTCAGTAACATATTTATAGTTTTAATAAGACATAAAACCTCATATAAAACAATTTTAGTCAAGAGGATGAAGTCGGTTGCTCAAGTTACATGAGGCAATCAGTGTCAGACCCATATGGAGAGGCAAGACCTCTGACTTGAAATCCCATGCTTTCCACCCCATGCTAGGACTTTGCCTCACCCAATTGTTACGATGGCCATAGATCATCAGGGAAGGGGCCCCAGAGGTCTTGTCCATGGTCTTCAGCTAAGAACCAGAGAGCTAGAATTAGAAGTATGACTCCAGATCTAGTGCTCTCTGATGTCATAAGAATTATATGACATAATATTTGTATAGCACTAGTCCTGTGCTTGGGCATATAGTAGGCACTTAAGAAATGCTTATTTTTCCCTCCCTCTACTGTTTCATAAAATGAAAAGGGCTCTTGGGCAAATCACTGGCTTTCACAGAATCTGTTTCCTCCTCTGTCAAATAGGGGAGGGGGATTTAGACTGGCCTGTGTAGTTCATTCTAGCTGTGCAGCTGTTACCTTGAGCTACATAGAACTGGGCTATGAGAAGAAGTCTTGCTGAACAGATTTCGGGCCTTCTTTCTGAAGGCATGTGGTTATTTGTGTATATTGTCTCACTGGCTCTTTTACAAGAGTTCAGGCTCTGAGAACAGGGAGAGTTTCGTTTTCTCTTTGCCTCTTATTTAGTGCCTAACACAATTGCAATCTCATCCTACGATTGTAGATCATTGATATAGATCAGTGCCACACAATGCCCAGCACTAGCAACATTATAGGATCATAGATTTAGATCTGTGCCCAGCACAATGCCCAGCACTAAGTAGGATTCTAGGATCATAGATTTAGATCTGTGCCTAGCACAAAGCCCGGCACTTAGTAGGTTTAGAGATTTAGATCTGGAAGAGACCTTAGTGACTGACTGGTATAACCCCAAGCCCCATATTTTCAGAGGAAGAAACTGAGCAGGATTACAGTTCAACATAGTAAATGGTCTGGAGGCAAGTCTGCAAACTGCTTGCTCCTTCTGACACTAAATCCATTTCTTTTTACACTGTACCACATCAGTCAATCAAAGGGATCCAATCAGCCAGAGTATTTGTTAGCCTTGTTTTTCTCAATGGAAAAACCCAGAAAGCTTGACATGGCCTGTCCAAGGGCACATGGCACCTGTCAGTCCTGCAATAAATCTTACAATAGAGGTAAAATTTTCATTTGTGCACGATCCCCCCTTTCTTTCCCTGAGCCTGGAGGAGGCATGTGAGCTGTTTGAATGGCTCCCTGGGTGCCGTCCACATCCAAGGGCTCCTGTTCTTCCTGCCGTACCACATTCCATCGCTATTCACCCGAGTGATCAGTAGCTGCCTGTATTTTGAGCTGGTTCAATGTGACAGCTTTGTCCCAGGCCCTGGGCAAGGGCCCAGTGGTGGGAGGCTGCTGCCACCTGGGGTCAAGGCCACTGAGAGGTCAGAGTAACCTGGGCTGCAGGTCTTGGACTTAAAGCTTGAATTAGCTCAAAGGGTTTCCTAGCCCCAAGTTGGGCCTTTGTGGAAAGGCTTGAGGAACTATTGAGGAAGGTCAAAAGTATCACTGAGGCAAAGGCTGATGGTACCAATAAGATGTCCAAGATGAGAAGAATGAAATTGCAGAATCTGAGAACTGGAAGGAACTGCTCTGGCCAATCTGGTCCAAGGAATCTCCACCATAGCCACCCCTCCCCACCCATTCTAAGGAGCCCACTTTTGGCCTGCTCAAATTGTTAGGAAGTTTTCCCTGATATCAGGCCTAAATTTTTTCCCTTGGAGAAGTCTCTTACTGCTATTAGCTATAATGAAGGGAGAAAAGCCAGTAGCTCTCAGAATCCACAGAGATCCTCATTCTAAACTTCCCGATTCTTATTTTGTCCAAATGCCCTCCCTTCCAACCCCTTGAAGTTTGTAAAGCATTTTACTTCTGTTATCTCACTCAAGCCTTCCTGAAACTCAGTGAGATAAGTACTGTGGGTACTTATATTTTCATTTTATTTTGAGTGTATTGGAGAGCAGATAGTGACAGTCAAATTCTTTGTGGTATATACCTATCCCCATCTATGGACAGGATAGAATTTAAGCTCTGTGAGGGCAGGACTTGTTCGCTTTTGTCTTTGTATTCCCAGTGCTAAAGCAGTGACTGGCCTTCAAGACGTGCCTAATAAATTCTAGTTGATTGATTGGCAACTCTATTTCTTGAGGTGCTAGGGGATTAAGGATACTGGGTTTTCCAATGGCCGCTGCCAACAAGTACACAAGGGCACATCATCCTCCTGGGACTGAGAGTGGGAAGGGATCTTGGAGCTCCCCCATCACTCTACAGATGAAGAAACTGAGCCCTGAAGAGGCACAGGGATTGGCCCAAGATCACAGTGTAGTAAGTAAATGACAGGTTTGGGATTTGAACCTTTTTGTCTCCCTGTTGTCAGGAAAGTCAGGGTGTGTTTAGAATGCTCTTGCCCAGTTTTCTCATCTGTAAAATGGGAGAGCCTGGCTTTGGACTTTGTGGCTTCTGAGGTTTATGATGCTGGGAAATAGGGGCTGGAGGAAAGGAAAGCAGTTCATTTCAGGGCCCTTGGAACCGAACCAGTCGTAGTGCGGCACAGTAAGAAGGCTTCATAGTCTTATCTGAAGGAACAAGCCCTTCCAAAGAGCCCGCCCTGTGGGAAGTCCTGAAAGAGTTTCGCGGTTGTTTTTTTTGCTCATGTCCCTTCTGGAACATTTCTAAGAGCCCACATGCAGGGCCCCGTTCTGGATGGACAGAAGTAGCTGAGGCATGAGCTGGGGGCACAGAGCACCCGCCTATGACTGCTAGGGGACGCTTTTCTGTAACCGATGTCCACGAGGACAGAGTAGTTTAACTTAAGGGGAGGAATCGAATGCAGGGGGGATGCCGAGGCCCGAAGTGAGTGGAGTCAGGTGGGGCCCAACATGGAAGATGGCCTGGGGAAGGTGAGTCACCTGCTGGCTTTTGAAGGTGATGAGAAGACCCTTCCTGCACGGGAAGGGCAGATTTTCCAAGCACCATGGGAAATCCCTGGGGTGGCTGTGCTGGCTGGGCAGATTGGGTGGCTTCTGGGAAGAAGGTAGAACCACTGATGAGGCAGTGTCCCCACGTGGAAGAGGAATGTGTCATCTGGGTAGTTTCGAGACCTGAGTGAATCCTGACTCTGCTGCTTGGGCCAATTTTACCTCTCTGTGCCTGTATTTCTTCATCTGTCCAGACTGATGTGAATGCAGTTAGACTATCTGAATTGAGGGGAGTCTATTGTGAGAAATCTTTATGCCCTCCTCCCATTCTCAGAGGACTGGCAGCCTTCAGCTGGTTCCCTTTTCTGTTCTTATAAAGGAAAAAAAAAGAACCTCTTGTTAATCTTTTATCTTTAAGATGTCCTTTACTTTTAAACATGCTCCTCCCCTCTCCCCATCTGTCGATCTGTCCCTTGTAACAACAACCACAAAATTTAAAAAAAGAGACTGAAACTGAGAGCTGTCCCACACTCCCAAGGGCCGTCCCCTTCCGCTATTCTGAGCAGAGATGGAGGCAGGGAGAGGAAGCAGGAAATGGTGTCAGGCCCTTAGTCTGGGAGAAAGGAGCTGGGCCAGTTGGAGAGAGCAGCAGCGCTTCTAGTTGGGGGTCAGTGCCTTTAAAAAACTAAATCTGGCCTGCTCTTCCTCCCCTGGAGGACATGAAAGGGGAGTGAGCAGAGCCAACAGCTTGTGACTACCCTGGATCTTGCCAGAGGGCGAAGCATCTCAGGATGCTGTGGGCATGGGAAGCAGGAAGCCCTAACCCTCTTCTCATGTCATAAGGACAGAGGCTGTGTTCCCAGGTAGCGGGGGCGGGCCTGAGTTACAGAAAGAGTACAGAGACAGGAAGATCTGGATTCAAAGCCTGCCTCTACTCTTTCATGCTTATGTGACTTTGGGCAAGTTACCCCCCTCTCTGCTTTAGTTTCCTAATCTGTCCTTTAATCCTGACTTGGATTTAGCCACCTCCCTGCTCTCTCAACCCGCCAGGGTCTCTTCTCTGTCAAATGGGATGCTGTTGCTCCCAGGACATGGCTGATGAGCTAGTGTCCGAGCAGTACAATAGGGAGTTCGTAGTTCACATTTTGAGGGGTAAGCATCCAGGATCTCCTTTATGGGAATGTCCCCCTGAGGGAGGGAAATAGAATCCTTGTCCCCTGGTCTTTCCATACATTATTCACAGGAGATCTGCTCAGTGCATCTCTTTTTAAAAAAGCTATTTCAGATTTCCTTCAGCTCTCAGTTTACTTTTCTGCAAACTGGAATAGAACATTTGCTAATCTTCCAGAGTCCTTTCTAAAGCTCCCCTAGGAAAGCAGGCTGCTCTTAGATTGTGTTCTTTGGAAGAAGGGCAGTAGGTAAGGAGGTGGTGCTGATGCAGGGCTAAGCAGGGAGGCGGCTGGGGATGTTTACTGTGGAGGGAGGCACTTTCAGGGTTGGAAGCACCAGGTTTGTGGCTGCTGGGTCCCAGGAGCAATACGCGCGAAGCAGAGACAGGCAGAATCCGGCTCCCTTTTGAGAAAAAATAATCAGGGCTGTCCCTAACCCTATTCCAAAGGGAGACATCCCCCAGAGTGTCAGGAGGCTGAGTTCCCCATCCCTGGAAGGCTTCCGGCAGAGGCTGGATTACCTCCGCCTGGAGTTCAAGCCCTTGCAGCCCCTTCCCTCCCCTCGGGTTTTCTGAGCTAGCCCGCTTCTAGAAGTGCTGGGAGGGGACCCCTCGGTTACAAGGCTTCCTTGGTTAGAGGGGACCAGGGATCGGAGGCACGAAGGCCAGTGACCGCAAGCCCAAAGGAGGGGAGCCAGAGATGGGGGTTTTCCATGGGAGGAAGGCCCTTTCCTCCTCCCAAGCCCCACAGGGAGAAAAGTGCCCTTTTTGTCACTGCAGTGACTTGCGGAATCTGGACCCTGTCTCTGGATGCTCAGGCCTTTGGGGGCAGGCGGAGGCTTTGTTTTTCTCCGCTCCTCCTTCCCCCCTTGCTCCGGTCTGGCTGCTTGGCTGGAAAATGGGATGCAGGAGGTGGGGGCGGGCCCGGAAACTTTTAAGCTGAGTGCGTTCCTGAGTGTGGAGCCAATCGGGTTGGGGTTGTTAGCTGGGAGGCCTGGGCCAGGGGGCCTGGCACACAGCGCAGATGGGGCTGGGCTGGCTTTGGTTTCATTTTGAGAATCTTAAGTTTTCAAGCCCATCTTAGAAATCACCCGCTCCCCCATTTCACAGAGGGGAAAACTGGGAGAAGACTTGGGAGAACATGCCCTCCCCTTTCCTTTTAGTAAATAGAAAACACTTTGTTTACATCTGTTGTTGGTGGTTGTAGTAATGGTAACAGTAGCAGTCATCAGTGGATACATTTTTCTTCTCATCGGGAAAGTTGCCATGGGCTGCTTCTGGTAACATGAAGAGGGCCAAGTCTGCCTCAGTTTCTTCCTTTGTAAAATGGGGATAATTCCTGGGTGGTTGTTTGGTGTGTTTGGAAACTAGGCCATTATTATTACCTATTTCTGAATAGACCTAAATAGGTCCGTATTTTCTCCAGTAGGATGGGAGCTCCTGGCTTTGTGCTTAATACTTTGTTAATTGTTTAATTGCCCCTTTCTTCTGGACCCTATGGTTCATCTGTTGGGAAATTCTGCATCCAGTAGGAAGAGGGGCTGAAGACTATTTTTACCCAATGTAGCTTTTAGGAATAGTTTTCCGAGGTCAGGTCTAGACTAAGCAGGCATTTACTTTGCATCTGCCCAGCCCGGGGCGTAGCATCTGACCACATTTCTCATGCCATTGATGGCCACAGACCACCTGCTCCCTCATTCCTGATGCTGGACATAAGAACTATGACTACTACTAGTATTATGATTACCAGAAACACAACTTTCAGCTCTCCAAGGTGTGTTTACACCCCATATCTGATCTGAACAACAGAGGAGTACTGTGGGCCGCATGGATTCCAGAAACATTCCTTAATCCCTTATTTTGTATCAGGCGGTACACTCCAGGCTGGGGATTGAAATGAAAACTAACAAAGTACCATCCAGACTTATACCAAGTCACCTTGTCATCTGCCTTGTTACCTTCTCTCCTTCCAGAGGAGCAGGAACCAATGGGAACCTCTGGTACCAAGCCCCTTCTCCACAAGTAGGTTAATGCATGGGACCCATGTTTCTCTTTTTAGGAATAGGAACCCTTCAGAGGGATCCTCTAGGTACGGAGCTCCCTCCCCACAAGGAAGTTAAAGCATTTAATTCTGTAACTCTATTGTCTCTCTTCCTACTGCTCCCTTCTTCCTAGCAGGAGTAGGGACCCTCTGATGGGGGCCTCTGGGTAATGCATTTAACTGTAGGCCTCTGCTTTGGAGCAAGTCAGTGAAGGAAAACTCACCCACCTTGTGCTCTCTCTAGCTTCCGTCACATCTCATTTAACCAGTCCTGCTGTATTCTGCTCATCTTTTTGCCCCTCCTCCTCCTATTATCTCATCTCTCTTTCTTGCTTAAGACAGAATAATCCAATCAATATTACTATTATAGCTGCTGGAAAGAACACCATTGATCATCTCTGTCACTACCTAGAAAGAAACTCCCCTTTCTGGTTTATATTTTATCGCCCTCTCTCAACATGAGCTCTTTGAAGGCCGAGATACTTCTTTGTGTCCCCCGCACCTGGCCCAGTGCCTGTTCCCTAGTAGGTGCTTAATAAATGCTTATATTTTGGACTTTTAGGTACATTATAGTCTCATCTTACATTTCAGCATCATTCTGTGGTTTCCCAATAGCAATGTGTGAATCAGGTGGTAGGAAGCATTATTATTCTGCTTTTATAAGTAAGGAAACTGAGGCTCAGGGAGGTGAGTGGCTAGTAAGTGCTCAGGTTTGCACTCAAGTCTCTCCTAATTCAGTCCTATAAGCCTTTATTCAGACCATGCTAACTATTTGGAAGTGTGAGAAAAGGGCCTTAAGGTTGGTAGAAACCAGGTATATATAGGGGCTTTCAGGGTAAGCTAAGGGACTTATATTTTGTTAGGTAGACAGTGGGGGAGGCATTGAGGGGAACAATGTGATCCAGCTATGGACAGGAAGATATCTTCAGCAGCAGGAGAGACAGATAGAGGGAGAGACAGATAGAGACAGAGACAGATGGAAAGACAGATAGGGACAGAGGTAGACAGAGACAGAAACAGAGATAGAGACAGAGATGGATAGATACAGTTAGTCAGACATACAGCCAGTGTGGTAATGTTCTAAGTGCTGAGGATACCAGTATAAAAAAAAGACAATTCCTTCCCTCAAGGAACTTACAATCCAGTGGGGAAAGATAGCACACAGAAGGAAGCTGAAAGTGAGGTGGGAGAGGGTGGACTACTGTACTGGCAAGGCTGATCTTACTACAAGAGGATAGATTATTTTATCCTAATAGTGAGTTTGCTGGGGCATGATGGAAAAAATCCATCAAGAGGAGTCCTGGTATAGTGCAGCCAGAAGAAAAATGGATATAGAGACATTAGGAAGAGGGCTGAGATGTAGGGAGAAGGAGGAAAATTTATTATGGATCTAGGGTAATCAGATTTAGAGCTAGAAATCTCCAACTCATGTCACAAATGAAGAAAGGAAGAAAAGGTCTGCCCACATGGTCTGTCCAAGGTCACCTGATGTTTTATTGGTCAGTGTGGGATAATTCCAGGGGAGATGAACAGGCAGTTGGAAATGTGGGATAAAGTGTTTGGGGAAGAGGAGAGAGCTGGAGAAACAGACTTAGGAGTCAAAGCATAGCAGCCATGGATAGGGCTGAAGTTCCCAGAGGAGAGAGTATAGGGCCTTGAATTCAACAGGCATTTACCATGAATCTCAGAATTGGAGAGTTGGAAGCTCCTTGGAAGCCATCTTGTCCAGCATGGACATTTCTAACAAGTGGTCATCCAGCCTCTGCTGGAAGGAGGCAGAATCCATGAGGCGGCTTGTTCTTCAGTGGTTGTTCAGTCATTTCAGTCACGTCTTGCTCTGACCATATTTGGGGTTTTCTTAGTAAAGATACTAGAATGATTTGTCAATGTCCCCATTTTGCAGATAAGAAACTCAGGCAATGGAGATGAAGTGACTTTTTCAGCTACTGGGACAAGTAGACAGTGTGATGGATAGAGTGCTGAGCCTGGAGTCAGGAAGACTCATGAGCAATGAGGAAATGGAGGCAGAAAGTCTAGAGTTTGCAAATGAAGGGAAGGAAAAAGAGTAGTTGGTCAAGCAGGCTTTATTCAGCATGGACTGTGTCTAGCATGGAGTTAAGCACTGGGGTACTGAAGGATGGGAGAAACGTGAGCATTTTTGCAGATAGACTAGGAAAGAACAAATAGAAAAGGAGACGGAATGCTATGGACATTTATGGAATACCTCTTGTGTACAGTGGTACCACACTTTGGACTTTGGATAGTTTGGTGGTTCTATAATTTCATCAGTGTGGCTCCTCCTTCAAGGGATCCAGATTGCAACCCATCTGTGCCCTCCGTTCTTTGGATCTTCTGTTCAACCTCCCATCTTTCCTCAGCAATGGAGTCCACTTGATGTTTTTGGGGCCTTGCTTGGATTTGGACTGGGAATGTTTGTTAATTGAACTCAAGGACTGAGCCTGTTAGTGCTCATTCTTCCACAACCAGCCCACCATCTTTATTGGTTCACACAGCCTTTCTGAACGTGTTTTTTTAATAATAGCTTTTTATTTTTCAAAATATATACAAAGATAGTTTTCAGCATTCACCCTTGAAAAACATTGTGTTCCAAATTTTTCTCCCTCCCTCCCACTCTCTCCCATAGCCATCAAGTAATCTAATTTAGGTTAAACATGTGCAATTCTTCGAAACATATTTTCCCATTTGTCATGTTACACAAGAAAAACCATATCAAAAGGAAAACATGAGAAAGAAAATAACAAGCAAGCAAATAACAACAAAAAGAAAAAAACAGAAAATGCTAGACTGTGATCCACATTCGTTTCCCAGAGTCCTCTCTCTAAATGCAGACAGCTCTTTCCATCACAAGACTATTGGAATCAGCTCATTGCTGAAAAGAACCAAGTCCATCACAGTTGATCACAGTCTTGTTGCTGCTGTGTACCATGTTCTCTTGGTTCTACTCACTTCACTTAGCATCAGATGTTCATGTAAGTCTTTCCAGGCTTTTCTGAAGCTGAGCATGTTCTTTGTTTCAGTTCTGCTTGGTAATGAGAGGCAGCTGGTGGCTCAGATGGATTAACAATGAACCTGAGATCAGGAAGTCCCGAGTTCAAATCCAGCTTCAGATGTTTCTTAGATATGTGACCCTGGGCAAGCCACTTAACCTGATTGCCTGACAAAATGGATTCCCTGGAAAAGAAAAATGGCAAACCACTTAAGTATCTGCCAAGGAAACCCCAGATGGGTCTTAAAGAATTGCACTTGATTGAAATCATTGAACAATAACCACAAAATGAATGGCAGCCTAGTCAAGACTACTGTCTTCTGTCATCCTTGAAGAGCCAACTTGAATTCTTCAGACCCTTTCTTGTCCCATGATCGGAAGTGGGACAGTACCAGTATGAGCGTGATTGTTAAAGAACTGCTTCTGTTATATTTGCCTACAAGCATTTTAAAACATCTACTTTATATCAGTACCAGGCATAGAAAGTAGAAAAATAAAACAATCCCTATCCACAAGGAGCTTATGATTTAGGTGAGGAGACAACATCTACCTATGTGGGCATATTTAAAATAGATACTTGGGAGTGGGGGAATGAGGAAGGCATGAATAAATGGAGGGATCAGGTAAGGTTTTGTGTTGAAAGAAGTAATTATTCTGAGTCAGGAACACGAGGTGGAGGTGAGAGATGGCATTCTAGGTATGAGGAACAGCCAAGGCATAAGCACAGAGATGAGAGATGAGTGTGTGTGAACAACATGGTCCTTGTGGCTGGATCTTAGGTGTGTGATTGTGTAGAGGAGGGGCAAAGGAACAATGACAAAGTAGGAACGGCCAGGTTCTGATGGCTTTAAAAGCCAAAGAGAATCCTTTGATACTGGAGGTGAAAGGGCGCTCCAGTGTGGCAGGTTACATGACTAGATCCAAGTTTTAGCAAAATCACTTTGACAGCTTTGGAGTAGAGAGAGACTTGAGGCATCCAGAAGGTATTGTAATACTTTGGGTGTGAGTTGAGAAAAGATACCAGAAATTTTGTGACAGTAGAAATGTCAAGATCTTGGTCTTAGAAAAAGGAAGACCTGAGCTCAAATCCTGCCTCAGATGCTTACTATCTGTATATACTAGGAAAACCTCAATTTCCTCATCTATAAAATTAGGATAATGATAGTACCCACCTTAGAGGATTGTTTGAAGAATCACATGAGATAATATATAACTATATATTAACTGTTCCTTTCCTTTTCCTCTGTCTCCTATTATTAATGAACTGAAAGAGAGGAAAGGTAGAGGATAGTATCATGGTAATGAACGTGGTCCACTAAAAGGAAGCTGGTGGATTCTGCAACAAAAAGAGAAGTTTGGAAGAAGGGAGGGTTGGGAAGCAAAAGTTGTGACAGCAGTAGTAGTGAATTATGAGAAGCCTCTAGGATATCCATTTTGAACTATCCAATAGGCAGTTGGTGGAGTGAGATTGGAGCTTGGAAAATAGCCTAGGGTGTAGATATCCAGATCTAGATATAGATCTAGGGTTTATTACTCTTAAGGATAAACCCATATGAACCAACAAGGTCACATTGTTTATAAAAGGCAAGCAGGTCCCTTGTTTCTCCAGAGCTGAGAAAGAGAAGATCGTACAGAGCAAGGGCTTTCAGAAAAATGGAGGAAAAAAAGGTGGGGAACTTGGCTGTGTGTGAAAGGCCCACCAGGCCTTGTAGTACAGGGCTCGAAGAGATGTGGGGGAAGGCAGATGTTCAAGGTGTGGAAAAGGAGACATGTAGAAATCTCCAGGCTCGACCCCTGGGACTTTAGCAAAGTAGGAGGCAAGATCATCTTGAGATGAACCTAAGGAGCGGAAGATGGGGCCCAAACCAGGTAACATTGGTGAGGGCAGGAGGCATAAGTTTGCAGTGTACCTAAATGAAGCTGAAGTTTGTTCTGCTAGGAAGCACAGAGGGGCAGCTGAAGGTCAAGGGGATAAGAACATGAGGGTTGTGAGTGAGTGCATCATTGTAATAGAAGATCACAGGGTTGAGACTAAAGGGAGAGAAGGGAGCTGGGATATGGCTCATGGATGGGGAAATGGGAGATCCTCCTGGCTCTTCACCCCATCATAAACACTCTGAATCATCAGTTCTTAGGGCTGGAAGGGGCTGGAAAAGGCCTCTGAAATACCCCTTTTCTGAGCAGAGATTCATTAAAACTGAGCATCTATTTGGTTTTCCCAAATCATGCCAACCAGAGGGGGGGAAATGCCAAGTGAAGCTTGAGGGATAGGAAAGCAGGGTCTTGGGGGAATTCTGAAGGCTGGAATACGTGACTGAAGCAGCTGAGAAAGATGGAGTACAAAGAATGAGAAGGCATCCCTCTAGAGTGGGAGAGTTGGGAGCTGGGCAGTCACTGTCCGGCAGAAGGTGAAAGAACCAGAGACTGCTGGAAAGGAAAGGACATGGAGAGAGTGAGGTAATGAGCTCTGACCATTAGATAGAAAGGCTCTAAAATTCATCTGGTGCTTAAGAGCTACTGGCAGAGAAAAGGAGATTCATCAGTCTAAATTTTCAGGAAGGGAACCAGGAGAATGTTTAGGGTAAGATTAGCTTAATTATAGTTAGGTCTTAACTCAGTTTAAAGTTCATTTTACAAAGGAGTAGACCGAGACCCATTTAACAAATTTCAAAATGAAATGTTAGCTTTTTTCAATGATCAAGAATTTGGTTTTTTTTCTTTCCTATCTCCCTCATTCGAAGAAAAAAAGGAAGAAAGGAAAGAGAAAAGAAAGAGGGAGGAAGGAAAGAAGGAAGGATGGAGCTAAGGACAGAAAAGAAAGAACAAAGAAAGGGAGGGAAGAAAGGAAAGGAATTTACAGACAAGAAATAAAGAAATTATTGAATTGGCCATGCCCCAAACGGTCTCATTCTGTATACTAACTAGACTCTCAGGTCTCTATTAGGAAATGGGTACATACTTCAGCTTCTGTCCTGTGGCCCATTGAAAAACCAGTCAACATTTGGCTTTTCTCAGCTATTCCTAGTCTCCCTAATTCCAGACTCATATTCATAATTCCAGTACTCATATTCTGGGAATGAGAAGCCTTGGTATATGTAGCAAATGTCTTTTCCTTCTCTGTGATATTCTTTTCTCTGATATTCCTTTTCTTTTTGCTTAGTGCTGGTCTTCTAGCTATTTCAGAGCCTCCAGCTGCTTTGCAAGCTGGGTAATCCCCAAATAAGATTGAAAGGGGATCAATCTATGTGGGAAAGAAAGGAGCCATGGTGACTCTGTTCATGGTGTACCTTCTAAGCCAGCTGGACCTTCCTTAAGGAAGTGCCTCTTATGTACCTATAGAAGTGATAGCAGAGAAGTTCCCTGTCCTGAAGGGGTCCCTAAATCAGCTGGCTGCTTCCTTTCTTTCTTAGATGGCAGCTAGATGGCGCTATGATAGATCACCAGTCCTGAAGTCAGGAGAACCTGAGTTCAAAACTGACCTCAGACACTTAGCACTTCCTAGCTGTGTGACCCTGGAGACTTAACCCCAATTGCCTCAGCATAAAAATAAAAATAAAAATAAAATAAAAGTAGTGTTAGGTAATAGGCTTCTAGGTCTATATATAATAATATAATATAATATAATATAATATAATATAATATAATATAATATAATATAATATAATATAATATAATATAATATAATATAATATAATATAATATAATATAATATAATATAATATAATATAATATAATATAATATAATATAATATAATATAATAGGTCTTCTAGGACCCCTGACTACCTGCTCTTGAGTGCATCTCCTCCCATCTCTTTGCCTCATCTTTGCTCTCCTCCCTCTCTTGTACTTTTCATCTCTTTCTCTCTCTGCCCTGGATCATTCCTGTCATGATCAAGTCTCTTGTAGAAAAGAGAAAAAAGGGTCTTTTTAAAAAAACCTTCAATGCCCCTGAGCACCACCCCACCCTGTTCCACTGCTTCTTTTCCTGCCAAATTTCTTGGAAACAGTCTCCACTTGCCACAGCTCCTCTTATCTCGTGCTCACGCTTCTCTTCCTTTCACTGACTGTCATTGTAAGCCAGGCCTGTGTTGTCAGATCTGGCACCTTCTCTCCTTTCCCATCTCCTCAATCTCCCTGCAGCATATAACCAAGTTGGCCTTCCCTTCCTTGAAACCCTCTCCACCACTTCCACTCCCTAGATAAATGAGATGCGGTAGTGGCAGTTAGCTACAACTGTGATGATCTGGGCAAGCTCCTGAACCTTCCTGTAACTCAGTTTTCTCCTCAGTAAAATGAGGGGAAGGGGCTACTTATACTATAAATAACCTCTAAGATAAAATTGCAATTCCACAAATTACTTAGCCTCTTTGTGCCTCTGTTTCCTTTTTTGTAAAATGAGGCAGTTGTTGGTCTAGATACTTCTAAAGTCCCTTCTAACCCTAAATCTGGGGTCTCTCTAAACCTGTTTCCTTTTCTGTAAAATAAGTGGTTTGATTGGACTAGATGGTCTCTGAAGTCCCTCTTGAACCCTAAATCCCACAATATTGAGATCCCATGAACTGATAGAATCCAATAGAATCCAGTAAGCATATATTAAACACTAATTGTATACAAAGCATATACCAGGAAAACAAGATGAAAAAATCCCTGCCTTCAAAGATTTTCCTGACTTAAAAATTACCTCCTTCATAAAGCCTCCTAGAAAGAAGTCTTCTTATTAAAAAAAAAAAAAATTCCTCTCCTTTATTCCTTCCTCTTTTGTTATATTCTTTTGTATATGGGTCTCACCTTTCTAGACTGTAAGTTACCTGAGGCCAGACCTCTAGAGATCCCAAAGTGTGCTCAGTACAGTGCCTTGCTAGACAGATATAAGGGAATGGAGAGGTCAAGCTGAGATTTTGCAACAATTGCCAAGTCACTGAATGTTAATGGGAGAAAGCAAGGAGGAAGACTGGAAAATGAAGTAGAGCCTTCAGCCTGGATTGCATGTCCTTCAGCACCAAGGATAGGGGAGAAGGGAAGGCATGGCCCCTGGAAATCAAGTTTTAAATTTCTCTCTGATTTTCTCTGTCTCTGTGTCTCTTGTCTCTCTATCTCCCTCCTCCCTGCTTCCCTGGGGAGGCTTATGGTCAGGCCACAAATCTGCTTTCATATCCCCTTTCCATGGGCCAGGCAAACCCAGAGGAACGCCTCTTAGCATGGGCCTATTCCTCCTGCCACATAATCATAACCTAGTTACAGACTTCTGCTGGTTTAGCCTCCCTGCTAGCTCCTATGCCTTGAGAAGTTCACCATGGCTTCCTTTCCTACTGGGTTAGGTACCTCATGAGAGGAAATGCTTAGGATAATAGTGCTTCTCTACTTGTGTGACTTTGAAGAAGACACACACTTGAGCTCTGTCTGACCATAGGCTTGATCATAGTCATTTGGGGGAGGATATCCTGGAATAAAAATCTCTGTGGAAGTGGGATCAGAAGGACTCAGTCAGGGATGAGGAGGGTCAGAAGGCCATCCTGATCCATAGTCTAATTTCCCATTCAGATATTTAATATTTATAAAAATACACAAAATATAATACCCACCTAAGTGGGAAGCCAAGGACCGAATGACCAGTTGTTAGAGCTCAGTAGAAGATTGAGCCTCCTCCATTTAAACTTTCCTTTTCTCTTTTCCTAGATCGACAAGTACCTTTATTCCATGCGGCTCTCAGATGAAAACCTTAATGAAATCACAAAACGATTTAAAAAAGCTATGATAAATGGCCTCTCCAGAAATTATAATATAACTGCTTCGGTGAAGATGCTGCCAACATTTGTCAGATCCATTCCTGATGGCTCAGGTAAGATGGTGGGCATATTATGGAAGAGTGAATCAGGGGAGAAAGAGTTAAAACATAGCACTTCATCATGTTTGCCCTTCAGAAGCATCCTAGGAGGTAGCCATTATTATTGTTATTGGTATAATTAATATTTTCAGCAATGTAACAAGATTGGCCCGTCTCTGCACCCTTGTGGGCTTCTCTGCATCTGTGAATTCTAAGAATTTTTATTGATGTTCATTCTTTACTACTTTGTATAATTTGCCATTCATGGCTAGGCCTGAGAAGGCGAGTCTACCTGGAGCAGGGGGTATACCAGAGGAGCTTTCTGGAGTCATTGCATTGATCACAGGCTCTTCTGCAATATTGTAGAATAATGCAGACACAATTCTTCTATCTGCCCACTTCTCCTGAGACAGTTCATGTGGAGCTTCTCAGGTGGATCCGCTCAACATGTAGAGAAAAGATCCCTTTGAAGTCAGGGGGAAAAAGGATGGGTCATGAGATCATAGACCTGGACCAGAGAGCTACGGAATCCAACCCTGTGGCTCCTGGACCAGAGAGTCTGACCCTGGCTTTATAGAGAATGAAACTGAGGTCCCTTAGGAGGTCGTGACTTGCTCAAAGTCCCGTGTTGTGAGAGGCAGAATTCAAATCCACTTCCTTGGTTGTTCATGGTCTCACCCAGTCTAGTTCTCACCCATGCTTTGGAGAGGTGACCTCCTTGAGGGGCCAGTTAGGGGAAGGCTGGAGGTTGGCTAAGGGTGGGAACAGGGAAGCTTTTGTGGTGGACTGTGACCTGAGCCATCTGGGAATCTGCCCTGTATTGAGGAGACTTCTTGTTCCTGGCCCCATGTGAGCAGCCCCAGGCCATCACTGCTTCATGAGCTGCAGAAACAGACAGATCCTGAGAAGCGCCTGCCAGCTTTCTTGGTGGATGTTCCCATCTGCCTGGTTTCCCCCTCCCTCCCAGGGGCCTTAGGCTTTGAAAGGGGAAGATGCTCAGGAAATGGATGTCAGGGGGAGGGGGCAGCTGCCTCCTCAGGCCTGAAGCACCAGATGGATCAGAGCAGGGATGCTAGTTGGGACTTCCTCTTCCGCCCACAGCCTGCTTTTAGACTGAGAGCTGAGGGAGCCTGTCCATCGAGCTGGAGGGGCGGGTTCAGCCTCTCTGTTTACTCCTGCCGCAGTCTGTGGTCAGTGTTTATCCAAGGGCACAGGCTGGCGGGCAGTGTCTGTGTCAAGGGCACAAGTATTCCTGTGGCAGTTTCACTAGCCATCTCCAAACCATCCGGGGTAGTCCAGCAACCAGTTACTACAGTGGGAGCAGCTTGGAACTGGGGAGTCCTGGGATCTAGGTTCCAATTTCAGCTCTACCACTGGCTCCTTGTGAGGCTTCAGGAAAATCACTCAGCTGCCTTATCTGTCCAATAGAACTGGGGATGCTTTGTCAATCCCTTATGGGGTCAATGATCCTGGGAAATCCTGCACGTTATAGACACTGGGCTAGATGGGCTAGCTGTCAAGCTCTCCCTTCTGTGGGAGACTTTGTGGAGACAGAGATGACTATGCTTGATGATTAGGGTGGGGGGCACTGGAAATTGGAGGTGGGGAATCGCTCCCAGGAGGGGATGACATATGAATTAAGCCTTGAGGAAAGCCAGGATTCTAAAAGATTTGGTACACAAGTCCTGGAGATCCAGGTGTATAGCCCTGGTATAAGAACCCTTTTAAAAATAAAACTAAAACGTTTTATTTGAAGGAGCCTAGAACCTTTATCCCCTCAGGGCCACCCCTTTCTGGAGGTTAGGAGCTTAGCCTAGAGGGAGGATGGGTATGATTAGCCCCAACAAAAGTCACCTGATCTCCACCTAGTGAGGGCAGAGAAGGAAAGATGATCCCCCTGGAAGGTCTGTTTTGCCCTGTCCATCCAGGAAATCAGAGCCTTTTCAGCTGTGACTCCAGCAGGTGCAGCCTGGGCAGGGGTTTTTGAGCTGAGCACCTGCTTTACCCTCCAGACCCAGCTGTTCCCCCTCCCCCTCTCCCGCCTCCCATTGCATGCTGGACTCACTTCCTGAGCAGAAGGAGCCTTGTACCTGGAGGCAAGCACCTGGAGCTTGGAGGGAGAAGGGCAGGGTCACCGTCCAGCTTATGGTCAGGTCACCTGAGTCTGGTCCATGACGCCAAGTGGCAGCAGCCAGGGGGAGGAGAAAGAAGTTTTTATTGATATTTTCCATTTCTTACATCACTATGTCAGGGCGTCCCTCCCTTCCCAGAAAACCATCCCAAAGGAAGGAAAAATAGTCGCCACAACTGATTGATATATTTAAAAGGCCCAATATGAGGTCGCCTACCTGCGGACCTCCCCCTCTCCTTCCAAAGAGTGGGAAGTAGGCCTTCTCTTGTCTCTTAAGCATCTTTTACAAGCAGTTACAAGGATCTCTTCTCCCTCCTGGAGTGGACCTGGCCCTATTGCAATGAGACTTTGGAACCCCTCAAACCCCCCATTTACTGACACTTTTCTAGCTCCTTAGGTCAGTGTGTGTATTCTCAGCTTCCAGGATGGAGCCCCAGAACAGCAAGTCAGATGGTTCTGTTCTACTTCTAAAATATTAATCACAGCTCCAAGTAGAGTAATTAGTCACCAATGGAATTGGTGGTAATCCCGAAGCACCCGAGTAACAATTGAAACTAAATGTGGAGAAATTCCCTTCTCAGATACAGGGCCAGGGAAAAAACTACAAAGGCTTTTGAATGAAAACAGTAACAATAACAATAATAATATAATTGATATTTATAGAGCATATTTTTTCCATTTTTTTATTAATAGCTTTTTATTTACAAAACATATGCATGGGTAGTTTTTCAACTTTGACTGTTGCAAAACCTTCTGTTCTAACTTTCCCCCCCTACCTCCTCCTATAAATATTTATATTTATTTATATTTATGTATAATATATTTAAATATAAATATATTTTATGTTTATTTATATTATTGATATTTATATTATATTTATTAATAAATAATTATAATTATATTTATTAAAAAACTTTTTAAAGGTTTACAAAGTTCATTTAATTCTTACAACAGTTCTGTGAAAGTACTGAAGGTATTAGTATCCCCATTTTACAAATCTGGAAACTGAGGCTTGGAGATAAAGTGACTTGCCTGGGGTCAGATAGCTGGTCTTTGTGGAAGTCAGGAGTAAGTCCAAGTCTTTCCTGATTCATACTGTATTGAATACTGTAAGAATGTGTTCTCTTATTATCCATGCAGAAAGGTTTCCAATTCCCTGTATATTGGCCAGATTACTGCGATGGCTTCCCAATTAAATGTCAGCCTGCCTTAACTTTTCCCCTACTCCAATCCATTGTACACCCCTGGCAAAGCCATGTTCCTTAAGTTTGGATTTGAGCATGTGACTTCCCTCTTCAACCTAATCCAACTGACCTATCCAGAGAACAATGCTCAAGGCAATGCTCTACGACTGAATTATAGAAAAAGTGCCAAAAAGTGCCAGTCTGCATTGTTAGAGGGAGGTCTCCCTATCTCCCTGTCCCCTTTCCTCACCACTGGAAGCCTTATAATGGAGGCCAAATGGCCATTTGTGGGAGATATTATAGGGGAGAAAGTGACCCAGGTACAGGCAGGGGGAATTGATGTCCAAAATCCCTTCCAACTGAGATTCTGGGAGCTTGAGGTGACATCATGAGCTCTAGATGGAGATGTTCAGGGGACAAGTGGAAATAATGATAAATAACTGACATCTTTAGGATACTTTAAGGTTTGAGAAATGCTTTAATCATCTTATGTGAACCCTGAGACGGTCCTCAAGATAGATGCTACACACTCTTGTTCCTATCTTAGAGATGAAAAAACTGAGAAGCCGAGATGTTAAATTACTTTCCCATAGACACACAAATAACAGAAGCTCAGAAATGGAATTCCAACCTACTCAAGATGACTTGATCTAGAATGTTGCCTTCCAAAGTTGTGCTTGTATTTTAAGGAAAAGATCCAGAGGGAGATATATAAAGGATTCATTGGAAAATGTAAGAATTATATGGGATGAAAATGCATAAAAGGATAGTGATCAGGGCCAGTGAACCCCTATAAATAAAACACATCTCTTTGGAGTATCCAGGAACAATGGTTGTTTCGGGCCTTGACAACTGGTTTTCTAGTGGTCAGCAATGACCACTTCACTTGCAGCAGACAGGGATTCCTTCTGGATGAAAGCCACATCCCTTTTTTAAGACATAATTAGGAGGCAAGCTCTGGTGAGTTCCTGGCTGTCAACATGAGGGGCTGGATTTCTAAGCAGAGCACAGGTAGACCTGTCAGAATGGTGGCATTTGTTTGTGCCATATTCCACTTGAAAAAGACATCTGTCTCATGTTTGTTTTCCATTATGTGCTGCCTGCAGTGGCTGTCATTAAAAAGTGGAGAATTGCTAGTGGCCCTTCAGATAGTTCATTTAATAATGCTCTTGTGGAAGCTGCTCTGGCTTCAGTGCTAATGAGAAGTACTGGAAAAATACCCAGCAGTGGGTAAAATTTGCAAGGAGGCTTTTGGACAATAGGATCCATTGGAAGGGATTTTCTGACGTAAGATAGCCTCTGCTTCCCAGCCCCAGGTTTCTAGGCTATTATGTGGAAATATGTTTACATGATTGTACATACATAACCTATATGGTGCTTCCTATTTTAGGGAAGGAGAAAATTTTTTTTAAATGAACATTAAAAATTGTCTTTACATATACCTAGAAAAACTAAAATATGTTAAAATAGACTCTTTGTCTTTAGGAATAAGATAATCTTTAGAATTAAAAGATCTTTGAAATTGTTGAGTCAAACTTCATATTCCTAAGGCTGACTTCAGAGGGTCACATTGCCAATAAGTATCATAAATGGATTTGACCTCAGGTCTTTCTATCTCCAAGCCCAATCCCTCCTTCTTCCTTGCTGGGATATTTGAGGTAGAAAGAAAATATTATGTAGATTGCAAGATGACAGTTGTGTTCAAGGAAAATTGGAAAATTCAAAAGTTGCATCTAATCTAATTCTATTCTAAACATTCTATTCAGTCAAATTAAAAATACATCTACTATATACAAAGTAGTATTCTTGGAGCTGGAGTTATAGTGATGATTAACAAGGAACTGCCATTATGCTTGGGAGGGAGATTCTAAGTTATACAAGATCAGCCTGTCAGTATTCATAGAAGGAGTTTCCATAGGGATTGATTCCCCAACTAGGGTAACCACAGGTGTAGGACCAGAAAAAATCATAAAGTGTTATTTTATAATTCCATAAAATATGAAGATGTTGTTTTGCAGAAAAGATACATTTTTGAAGTTGGTATCAGCTTATTGTGTTCTAAATGCTCAGGCTTACAAAGAGGCAAAAACATTGAAAGACCTTCCATAAGATATCCTATCCAATCCAAGGCTTGCTATGTATGAGGCAATGGAGATAATAGAGAAAAAAGTCTGTCACTAAGAAATTTTCATACTACTTTGTTATCATTGGAGAAGAGAGAATGTTTGTTGATGGCCTGGCTGAGAAGAGATACTTTTTGGGTCAACCACATAGTCCATTCAGACTGGTAAAGTCTGGCTCCAGCCTACCATTTCCAGGTTTATTTCACACATCATGTCCCAGTTCAAATAGTTCACTTGCTATTCTTTGAACTGGTACTCCTTCTTTGACCTCTTCCAACTTTCAACCTGTGACTTTCAACCTGGAGATACATCTATATCAATAGGTAATTATAAATGGGAAGAGAATTTTAGCTCCTGAAAGGCAGAGACTGCTGCATTTTTATCTTTGGTTTCCCTCATGTGGTAGACACTTAAAGGCTTAATATGACATGGGGAATCATTTCAGTGGGAAGAAGAGCCATTCTGTGCTAGAATGGTCAAGGAATTCATAGAATCTCCAAGAGAGGCCATTTAGTCCAACCTGTACCTAACCAAGAATGCCTTTGGTGATATCTCTGACCAATAGTCACCCAGGCTTTGCTGAAAGGTCTCCAGTTGGGTGGAACCCACTGTCTTCCAAGGCAGCCCTGTCCATTCTCCTTAGCAGGAAGTCTTATATCTAGACCTCTTTGCCCAGAGTGCTTAAGGGCAGCAGATGATTGACCTAGGTTGGATCCCAGTTGCTTCTCCCCAAGCCAGGGGAAGGACTCACCATTTGTCTTTAATTTCTGAGCCAAAGAGAGGAATTTTGATAGTGTACCAAATACCAATTAAAACCTATCACCTTCAAAAGACACTTTATTTACTTTATTTACAGCTCAGTGAGAACTTAAAATGAGGAAGGGGATGGTGATGTTATGTTCAGCTGCCATTTATCATTAGCCCCTATTCTTGGAAGTGTCTTCAATGTTTATTTAACTTTATCCCAGCTGTTACAGTCTAGTTTGGTTTCTCAATGATCCAGGAGAATTTAAGCTGCTTTTAACATTTTTTAATAGCTTTTAATTTTTTCTAAATACATGCCAAGATAATTTTCAACATTAGCCTTTGCAAAACCTTGTGTTGCAATTTTTTCATATTCCTCCTCATTCTCCCTCCCCTAGACAGCAAGTAATCCAGTATAGGATAAACATGTGCAAGAATTTAAGCTTCTGGAGGACAGCAGCAACTCTGTATTTGTGATACTGTCCCCAGTCCTTAGCACACAGCAGGTGCCTAATAAATATTTCTGAAGTTAAAATGCATTATCTTCCTGTCATGGGTTTTAAGAATCACATGCCACCTTTGTTCTGACTGGGCAATTGTGAAGGGTCCTATAAACCATGATCTCTTCCCTGAGAAACCGGTCCCCCTAAGAAACCAGTCCCGGCACAGCCCTAGGTTTGGAAGTATTGGGTTACTTGTCTCTAATCATATTTGAGCTTTTCATATCAAGTTATACAGAGATGCTGGCATGAAACAAAGCTCTCCCTCCAATGAATGATTGAAAACATTTTTCCTCCTTCACTAATTTAAAATGTCCCTCCCCTTTCCCAGCTAACAGCCATCACTTATCAGAAAGAATTAGAAAAGAGAGAAGAGCAATTCTGCAAGACTCACAGTTGCATTACCAAGTGTGACAGAATATGTAGGATTTCATAGCCATGGACTCCCATCTCTGCCAGGAAGCTTGTATGGTTCTGGGAGGCCCAGGCTTGGGCATTATGATGAGCTAGAATTCAGTTTCTTTGAGTTCATTTCTAATCCCTTTTATACTCTAATGTCATGTGACTCTGCATCCCAGCCCCCAACTCTTTGGGGTGACTGGTTTTGGTTGTATGATGTGGAGACAATATTGCTAGTATTGCATCCCATCTAGGTCTATTATGAGGAAAATACTGTAGATAAATGGGAATTGAACCACCTTGGACAGCTCCTCCCGAAATGGGAAGCCTGATTTCCCATCCCTCAGGGAGCAAACACGAACCCTTGACCAGGACTCTGTTGTTAATGACTGACATTTCAGCTTATAAAACGCTTCCCTCTTAGCCCTAGTCTTCCTGAGGCCTTGTCTACTATGCTCTCTCTTAAGCGTCTCATTGGCTGCTCAGTTCTGGAGTTGGGGGGAGGGGCCAAAAGATGGGATGTCTTTCCAAAGGATTGGCATCTGACTTTACACATTTTATTTCCTTACACAGAAAAAGGAGATTTCATTGCTCTGGATCTTGGTGGATCCTCCTTTCGAATTCTACGAGTGCAAGTGTCTCATGAGAAAAATCAGACTGTTCAAATGGAGTCAGAGGTTTATGATACACCTGAGAGTATAATGATTGGCAGTGGAAGCCAGGTAGGTAACCCTCCACTTCTCCTCACAAACCCCTTAGCTTTTAAGTGTTGTTGTTTTTTTCAGTGAACAAACGTTTATTTTCTTTCATCTATTGGGAAAAAAAACCAAAAAACAAAATCTTCACAGTAAACATGCATAGTTAAACAAAACAAAATCCCATATTGACCTTGTCCTCCCTCTGTCTTTTTGTTCCTCTGTGTATCTGCCCATTCCTCTGTTTGTCTGACCCTCTATCAGTCTGTTTGTCCCTCTGTCTGTTTATTTACATATTTCTTTGTCCTTCTGTCTGTTTGCTTGCCTCTCTGTCTGCCTGGCCTTCTATCTACCTCTGTCTGTCTTTTTGTCCCCTCTTTTTTGTCTTCCTATCTCTTTGTCCCTCTGTCTGTCTGTCTGTTCCTCTGTCCATCTGCCTGCTCACCCCTCTGTCTGACTTTCTGTCCCCTGTGTTTGTTTGTCTGCCTATCTCTTTGTCCGTCTATCTGCTCACCCCTCTGTTTGTCTGACTTTCTGTCTCTTTATATATCTGTATGTCTGTCTGCACCTTGAAGCCATCACTCCTTGCCTGCATTACTGTCCCTAAGCACAGGAACTCTCTTCCACTCTATCTGTGATCTAGCATTAGCCAGTAGCGAGTGGCAGAGCTACCATTTGGCACTGCTTTTACTCCCAGCACAGACTGGCCTGTGCCAGCTCTAGGCCTTCCTCTTGTCCTGATACACAGCTCTCTTTCATCAATCCCTATGCTGGAATGCTCTCAGATATTTCCGGCTAGACTCCACTCCCACTGTCTCAAGTGCCCATCTCTGTCTCTTCTGGCACACCTGGGCTGGGAATAAAAGCCGCACTGAGATTTTTTTTCCCTGATCAGGACTCAGACTGTATTTTCTCGGTCTTTGTGGAGGAATTGTAGGAGAGAGCTTGGCTGTATTTCCTGCTACTCCCACCATATTGGCCAGTCTCAACCCATTCTTTTTTTTCTTGAAATTTTAAATTTAAAAAAAAATCTTTAATAGTATTTTACTCCCACCCCCACTCCCCCATCCCCCCCAAAATACATGTAAAGCTAGTTTTCAACATTTAATTTTGTGTTCCAAATTTTTCTCCCCACCTCCCTTACCTCTTCCCATCCCCAGCAATCTGCTGTAGGTTAAATATGTGGGATTTTAAACATATTTCCATATTTGTTTTGTATAATTCATTTAGTCTTGATGGCTGGCTCTCTCTATCATTAGTACCGTAGTTACTCATGACAAATAGTTCTTGATTGTTCAGATCTGATAACCCTCATAACCTCCCCCAATAACTCTTTCATCTGAATGGGTCAGATTATCAGGTATCTTTGTGATGTGTATCCAGAAACACAGAATTAGTAGGAATAGATCAACAAGTATACTTGCTTAATTATTAAATACTTTATTAAAGTCCTACTGTGCGCTAAGCAATGCACTAGGGAATGGGCATATTGAGACAAAAGAAACAGCTTCTGTCCTTAAGGGATTATCCCCCTTAAGGGGAAGATATTTACACATGAAAATATGTACAAAATAAATATTAGGTAGATTTAGAAGAAATGGAGAGGTAGAGGGGAGATGCTAGATGCTGGGAGGAATCAGGAAAGGCTTCCTGTAGGAGGAGGTGGCAATTGATCCAAGGAAAACTAGGGATTCTAGAGAATTTTGTGATGAAACATTCTGTCATTTCATTAGGAGTCTGGGTAGGAATTTAGGTTTGCCCAGATTATTACCAGGTGACAAGTCACCCACTATGTAAACAAGTGAAAGCTTAGCTCTTTGTGGAGTCAGAATGGGTGTGTTAAAGAACT
This sequence comes from Sminthopsis crassicaudata, assembly GCF_048593235.1. Classification (NCBI taxonomy): domain Eukaryota; kingdom Metazoa; phylum Chordata; class Mammalia; order Dasyuromorphia; family Dasyuridae; genus Sminthopsis; species Sminthopsis crassicaudata. Next base: position 634,769,870 of record NC_133618.1, on the reverse strand, counting down.
AATGGGAGAAGCATTGATTCCTTTGTATCTTGGCACAAGGGAGGAGCCACTTGCATCTGGTGGTCCCCACGGTTACCCAAGGGAAATCTCCTCTTAAAGGTATTATATCTGCAGAATGGCCCATTCCCTGTCATCCCTGTCTCCACCCTTCCACATACACACCACTTGTCCCCTTTCCCCTAAATCAGCAAAGGCTTAGATTGTGAGCTGCTGATAAAAAACCCTTGCTCACAATTTGGACTCCCCCAAAATGGACAGAGCAGCTATGGAAAAGGAGTAGGAGCTCCGTGGCTGGAGCTCCATAAGCAGGAGATTGTAAGCTTCCTGGGATGTTGTTAATCGGAGTAGGGGTTAATATGGGTGATCCAAAGGCAATTTGCCCTCAAGTTTTCAGAGGGGATGACTAAAAAGCTACCTTAGCTGTCACCCCTGCCTTACGCCAAGGCTCATTAAGGTTCCATTTCTCCAGGTTTTATCAGACTCTTGGCACTCTACAAAAATATTTGATGGGGAAAGAGTGGGGATGGGTCCCTGTCACCGATAACAGCTCCTAAGGGTGTTCCCCTTGATTACAGGTCTAGAACTTAGAGGGAAGGGCCCCTGAGGATCCCTTGCTTAATCCCCTCATTTTATAGATGAGAAAACTGAGAACTAGATAAGTGCACAACTTGTCCAATGGGCCCAGTACATGTAGTATCTGAAATAGAATTTGAGCCTAAGTGGTCTTATTCCAGGACCACACTGTTTCCAAGTCACTTACTAGCCTTCCTTTGGAAACTGGGCTGTATCTACTCCCTTAGGAATCCTGCACCCTCTCTCCTAAGGGTACCTAGTTCCAAGGTGGAGTGATCTCCCATCAGGACTATGGGGATTTGACACAGAGGCAAGATGACCTTAGATGTCCATCAAAAGAAAGCAGAAAGTAGGAAATTCTGTTTCTCTTTTCCCAGTCAGGCAGTGAATGGTAAAATATTTCCGGCTCATTTTTCTGGTCAAGATTGATTCAGATGTAATCAGTCGATCTGCATCAAACCACTTCCTAGTACATCAGAGTATTCAGTTTCCATTCTGGCTCATCATGTGGCTTTGACCTTGCTTGGGCCATTTCCCCTTGAAGATGAGACAAACTGGCTCCTCAGAAGGCTGTTCTATGGACATGCAGGCTCTGTCTGCCATGCATTGGGTGTCCTTGCTTGGGGGAGACAGGGGAAGCAATTCGGGCTACGTCTGCATTCCACAAAGAACTGACTCCTAGCATTTCCTACTATCCTCCTCCCTGATGGGTCATAGCATCATAGAGTCAGCCGAAGGAGATTTCAGAGGCTATCAAGGATAGCCTTATGTTACAGATGGGGAAACTGAGGCCCAGAGAAGGGGACTCTTATTTGGCTTTTGAGCCTTGATTTCTCTGTTAGCAAGTTAAACCCATTTTAGGTGAGTTATAAGGATGCTCACTTAAGGATTTATTCTCATGGTAGTGTGTGCTATAGTAGAAAGAAGGTTAGCTTTTACAGGTCAGAAGAATTGGGTTCCAATCCTGGCTTTCCTACTTACTACACTTTGTGAGTTCCTCTCTTCAGGTCCCAGTTTCTCACTCAGTCAGTCCAAGACATTAAATGCCCTTCCTCACTTAAATCCAATTCACTTGCAAGTCATGGCATTGTCCCCTTTCATGACCCTGATGTCATGGTCCTATTCAACAATATGTCACTCTGCTAAGTGCTGGGACACAGAGAAAGGCAAAAACAATCCCTGCCCTCAAAAAGCTTTCATCCTAGCAGTACAGGTGACATAAATAATTAGCTACTGAAATATAGCAGCCTCGCAGAGGAAGACGGCAGGGGCAGGAAAGGCTGCCATAGAAAGTGGGATTTAAGAAAGCCAGGGAGATTTATAATTTCATCCTGGAGCTAATGGGAAGGCCCTGGAGGTTGGAGTAATGGGATGACATGGAAGAAACTGGACCAATGTGGGAAGGGTGAATTGAGGTGGGAAGAGACTGGGACAGTTGTGGAAATCCAGGCTGGTGTTGAAGGCCTTCCCCACATTGTACAAAACGGTGTGAGCAGAGAACAGGGGGTATATATGGCTCAAAATCTAGGTTCTTGTGATTCTAAGCTCAAAATCTAGGGAAATGAGTGTGGGTCTCCTCAGAGAGCCCCAGATTACAAATGCAAGGTAATATAATTATTCCAGTCATGAATAGTGCCATGGAACAGAATGTCTCTCTCAGGCTCCTTTGCCTAAATTGATCCCCCTGGTTCGGACAAGACAGCAGAGGACATGATTTCTATCCTTTTCCCCCCAACCGCAAAGAACATGCACTTTTTTCCTGGCTCCTCCCAACATCCCTCTGTCTTGGAGTCTCATGGTGGTCCTACCTCCATTGTAAGGTCTGAGGTCTCTATAACCCAGCTTGGCCACTTGGCCTGGGTAGAGTGAGGTCAGGACCCCCTCTTCTGCATAGTCAGCTCCTCCCTCCCCCTTCCCCAGCCACTTTGCTGTGTCCTCTCTGATAACTTTCTGTTGTGATTAAGGGGAAAGATTATCTGATTTAGGGTCATTATTAATTCCTAGATTGGCAGATTCCTGGGAAAACCTTTCCTGGGTAAGGCCTTTCACCTCCCTCTCTGTAACCAAGGAGATTGGATGATGGCTTTCCATCTCTAAATCTCTTGTCAAATGAGACACTTTGTCAAGCTCCATGCACACAGTAAGTCTCTACTAAAGGCTCCTTCCCTCCCTACTTCTATGAGCCTCTTTTGTTCCTCCCATCTCCGGATACTTGCCAAGTCCTGGCTTTCTCCTGAAGGTACCACGCCCCTTGGCACCATCTCCAAGCCTGGCAGCTCAAACCCTGCACCCTCTGCTACAGAAGGCCAGGCCTGGCCCTGTCACTCTGCTCCTTTCCCACTCACTCTATTCTGTCCTTCCTGGATCTCCAGGACTGTTATCTTCTGAATAAAGCCCCTCCCTCTTCCCCATTCAGCCTCCTGCCTTCTACTCCCTTCATCCCTGCAGCTCCTCCTTTGCACCCTCCTGCAGTGGCTGCCCCGCCCCAGGGGAAGGAATTCTTCCTGAAGAGTCCTGTCCTGGCCTGTTGAAACTGGACCAGCTTCTCTGCCCTGCTCTGGCAAGGGCATGTAGAGAGAGGCTGAGGTCATCCCACTGTTTATTTTCTTAAGAACATGCTTCTCAACTGGTTCAAACACTGCTTTCCCTGTTTACTTTCCCTTTCACTCTTAATAAACATCTCAGGATTTGGCAACATGTTTACCAAACAAGTTATCCAGCAACAAGTATCCCTCATAAAATCTTTTAGTTAAAAATGTCTAGGTTATTCTCTTAAGAAAATTAGCTTGTTAAACTAATATGTCCTCTATCAGCCCTAAGTCCCCTTCTGAACCACAGTAGTTGGACCATTCTTGGTTTGGTTCAGGAGCTAAGTCCTAAAATCTGTTTCTTCTGTGTCTTCCCAAACTGCAAGTTTCTCTGATAAAGATCACATTTCCCAAATATATGTGGAACTAAGTCAAATTTATAAGAATAAAAGTCCTTTCCAGTTGATAAATGGTCCAAAGATTTGAATGGGCAATTTTCAGATAAAGAAATACAAGGTGGGGGCAGCTGGGTGGCGCAGTGGATAGAGCACCAGCCCTGAAGTCAGGAGTTCAAATCTGGTCTCAGACACTTCACACTTCCTGGCTGTGTGACCCTGGGCAAGTCACTTAACCCCAGCCTCAGAAAGAAAAAAAAAAGCCTTGTCATCCGGAAAAAATGCTCTGACTCATTGATTAGAGAAATACACATTTTATATATTACCACTCCATTATACCACACTGCCTCTCTTAGCCTCACTTGGCTTCAGTTCTCCTTCTGTAAAATGGGAATAATAGTTGTTTCCTCATGGAGCTGCTGCACAATGAGAGAAATGTGATAACTGCAGAATGCACAGTCTTTCTTCAGGGGACTAGATGAATGCATTTTACACATTTTACAACTTTCCCATAGGCAATTGCATGACCCGCCAGCCCCTCTGTACCCTGTACTGGATTGGCTTTCTTAATAGATTTTATATCAGTCTGAAATGTAGGTCAAGGGAAGCTTATCCAGACTTGCAGACAGGAGATGAGTCACATGTATCCCTTCCAGCCACAGTGCTTGGTTCAGACCCCAGAGGTACAGCAGGAGCTGAGGAAGAAAGCAAATTGATGTAAATTATGATGAACTAGCTTTAGCTTCTCTTTTATCATGATGACCCACTGAATGTCAAGGAAATGGCACAAAGCCTGCTTTCCCGGAACCTTCGGCTGCCAGTGGAGGGAAGGATGTTGGAGAGAGTCCCTTGCTGGAAAATGCTGAGAGCATAGGGCCAGTGCTGGAGCAGCCGCTTTTGAGTCCGATGTGTTTGCATGTTGATCTCTTTTGTCTTGTCTCCTCAGGGCCTGCATAAGGCTCATGTGGCCATGTCAGCCTTCAGCAAGTAAAAAATCAGACTAGTATTCTGCTGAAAAGTCAAGTTATTGATGGAACTCTGAAACTGGCTTCTCTTTGTCATAATGTATGTGCATCCTGAGTGGTCAAACAGATGTCACATATTCATGGGGGAGAAATGATGAGGGCAGAACCTCAGGTCCATGACAGAGGAAGATTAGGTGAAGATGATGGTATTTTTAGGCTGGAGAGGAAAAGTTTCAGGGGTCCATGATAGGGACTTTGTAGGAAAATAAGGATTGTCACTAGAGGAGGGTTTTGTCTGAATCCAAAGGGCAGAATCAGGAATATTTAATTAGTGGAGCTTACAAAGAGGCTGATTATGGATCAACTTCAGGAAAAGCTTGTAAACATGAGAGCTATACAGCTCCAGAAGGCTCTGAATGGGCACAAAAGTCAGAGCTTCTCAGAATTTAGTTGGAGTTGGAAAGGAAGAGAAGATCCAGCCCAAATCCTCACTATAACATCCTCCACAAATGCTCGTCCAATATCTTTACGAGCTTTCCATGGCCTCCAAGGCAGTCTATTCATCCCCGTTTTGGACAGCTTTCATATTAAGGAGGTTTTCCTCCATCAAAGCTCCATTGTTCTTCCTTGTAACAACCATTGAAAAGTCTCTGGAGAATAGGCATTTTTTAGAGAGCACCACGTTCCCCCCCCATGAAACACCTTTTTCACATTGAACAGTTGCTCACCTTTTCCCCTCTGTTCCTTCTAGCTTTTTGATCATGTTGCTGAATGCCTGGGTGACTTCATGGAGAAAAAGAATGTCAAAGATAAAAATTTACCCGTTGGATTTACCTTTTCCTTCCCCTGCCAACAGACGAAAATTGACGAGGTAAGCATATCACGGCTCCCTGGGGCCCTGGTGTTTTAGGCCTTAAAGCGAACAAAATAAGTTTCTCATTTTTCCTGATTGTGTTCATGATGGACGGTTCTGGGAGGTTCCATAGTGGAGATTCAATGATAAGAATTCTGTCAGTGATCGAATTCCCTAAGAGCGTTTGTGATACTCCCTCTATGATTGAGGGTCTACCATGGATACCCATTCCATGATAGATAATCCAGGTTGGAGGATCCATAGTAGGTACCCATTAAAGGAAGTATACACAATGTAGAGACATTGAGAATGTCATCTGCAAAAATGAATGTCTACTTTGAACTATGGCTCTTCTGACTTGTTTATTTTAATTATTAGCATATTTTACGAGAGAAGTATAAAGCTCCCTGTGTCGTTGTGGGAGAGGGGGAGGTTTACGAAATTTCTTCAAATAAAAGATAACACAGCTGGACTTGAGATGAGTCCAACAGCATGACTCCAACCAGGCTCTACTGGCTCATGTTTGAGCCTTTCCTGCCTTAGCCATTTTTGTGGGGCCTTCAGGAGGAAGAAGCAGGCTGGGAACAAGAGCATATTTTTATCTTTCTCTCTTATTGACCCCCCCATGTCTCCCATTTCTAAAGCACCTGTTGAGGCAGCCTTCCTCTATAAGTTTGCCTAAGTATGTGACATATGTATACACAGATTTATAAGTATATATCCCATGACTATTTTATAGTATTTGTATTTGTCATGTAGCTGACATTATTACTTTTAATGTTGTGATTGATGGTAATGGCCGTAATAATTAATAATAATAGGAAAATAGTACAATGTGGTGGACAGAAGGCCTGCCTGCAGCTAAGACCACGTGGGTTCTATGGCTTGACTGACATAATTGGGCAGATCATTTAAGTTGTAGACATTTCCTCATAGATTATACTCAAATTGCTGGTCTATGTCAACAAAAGGGGTTTTTTACACTGGGAATTTATAGGTCAGACCAAAAAAATTAAGTATGTTGTTTTTATTGTGATTGTGGTTGATATGATTTAAAAATCTCTTCAAATCACTTGGAATTGTATCTTCCAGGCCCTTGTTTTAAGGGCAGGTTTCAGGAGGGAAGTGAGAGTTGGCAGAGTATAAATCTAGCTGGAACACACCAGATTGCTTCCAGAGACTGGTTAAACTCGATACCCATTACTTCTAATGAGTTAAATGATACCTGTGTCTGCAAAGATATTGTGTGAGCATCTCTGGGGATTGTGAACGCCTGGGGGGGGGAAGCAATGTTAGAGACACAGGTGGCAGTTTGTATCCCATTACTGCCAGGGGATCATAGGGGCTTCAGAAGAGAGGGACAGGTAGGAGAAAAAGCATATAGTTATTAACAAGAATATTGGAGAACAGCATTTAGATTTTTAGACCAGAGCTGGAGTTTCAGGAAGGATGGAGTGTATTTAGTGGGGGCTGGAAAGTATAAAGATTTTGTACATTTGATTAAGAGAATTCTGCCCTGAACTTGGAGGGAATAGAAGAAAACTGCCCACATACATCTGCTAAAGCAGATGCCACCTGAGGATTAGCCACAGAGAAGCCTAGGGATTAATGGGAGACAGAATCCCCAAAGTATGGAAATATGTTTCCTTTTTGCCTTTTGCACCCCAAGCACCCACTTCTGTGCCTGTCATATCATATATCCTCCTCGCTTGCTCAAAAACTGATATTTTAGATTTGGGTGAGAATGGATTTCAGAGAATTCAGAGAAACAAGGTCTTCTGCCCCAAGATTTAAAAATCTATAAAAATAGATACAAGATAATTTGGGGGGCAGAAAAAGCACTAACAGCTGGGATAATCAGGAAAGGACAAAGACAGGACTTGAGATGAGCTTAGAAGTAAACAAGGAATAGGAAGGGAAGAGGAAAGGAAGTAACAGTATTCCAAAAATGGGGCAAAAGTGTGGAGGTGGGACATGGAGTATCATATTTTAGAAAAAAAATAAGACTACTTTTATGAAATTATGAAGTTATATGGGGGGATTTATGTACCAAATAGAATAATCAGAAATATTATGTATGTTGTGTGTGTGTGTGTATATATATGTATATTGTATGTTATGTATATTGTATTATGCTTTATATAATGTGCATTGTGTAATGTATCTTTTACATATATTGTGTATGTTGAATATATTGTGTACGAAGGTATATTTTGTATATGTACCATGCCTGTTATATAATGCACTGTGTATGTTGTCCAGATTGTATATATTATACTTCTAGGGTGTATGTTGTATACATTGTTTTTGTTGTACACATAATGTATATGTTGTACATATTGGATATGTTAGTCTTGTTCCCTTGGCTCTCCATCTGTTCCTCCAAGCCTCTCCATGGCACAGCCTACTGTCATGGGTTTATCTACTCCTGAAGTGTTTGGGTTCCAGGATTTTGCTACCACAAAAAGTGGTAGTGAATATTTTGTGCATGTGTTTATGCACATGCTTCATTGTATGCGTGCATGATATTCTTTTCTGACTTTGACGTCCTTGGGCTATATATATGCTCAGTGGCAGGATCACTTGGTCAAAGGACATGATAGATATTACTCCACATGGAACCTTCAACACTGAACATTTCTATCTTAAATCATGTGTTCCAGCTTGATATGTGCTGTGCTTTTTGTAGTTTGCACTACAAAGTTTTGGCCATTAGTTTTCAATTATTTCATCAAAATCATGTTTATATTTCTCCTAGGTATGTTTTCTATTAGAATACAAGTAGGGATGGTTTCTTTCTTTCTTTCTTTCTTTCTTTCTTTCTTTCTTTCTTTCTTTCTTTCTTTCTTTCTTTCTTTCTTTCTTTCTTTCTTTCTTTCTTTCTTTCTTTCTTTCTTTCTTTCTTTCTTTCTTTCTTTCTTTCTTTCTCTCTTTCTCTCTTTCTCTCTTTCTCTCTTTCTCTCTTTCTCTCTTTCTCTCTTTCTCTCTCTTCTCTCTTTCTCTCTTTCTCTCTTTCTCTCTTTCTCTCTCTCTCTTTCTCTCTTTCTCTCTTTCTTTCTCTCTCTCTTTCTTTCTCTCTCTTTCTTTCTCTCTTTCTCTCTTTCTCTCTCTCTCTTTCTCTCTTTCTCTCTTTCTCTCTTCCTTTCTTTCTTTCTTTCTCTCTTCCTTCCTTTCTTTCTTCCTTCCTTCCTTCCTTCCTTTCTTCCTTCCTTCCTTCCTTCCTTCCTTCCTTCCTTCCTTCCTTCCTTCCTTCCTTCCTTCCTTCCTTCCTTCCTTCCTTCCTTCCTTCCTTCCTTCCTTTCTTCCTTCCTTCTTCTTTTCTTTCTCATCTAGCCCAGTTGTGGCAGGTAGTAGGTGCTTAAATGCTTGCAAATTAATTGAATTCCTTATTTGACTCAGTGGTATTTGAACCCTTGAGATTTTGAAAGAGGTTTAGTCACTCATAGAACTGTGCATTATCTTTCACAGGCTGTCCTGATCACCTGGACCAAGCGCTTTAAAGCAAGTGGCGTGGAGGGATCTGATGTGGTCCAACTGCTCAACAAAGCAATCAAAAAGCGAGGGGTAATTTCTCTTTGATATTTGCCATCAGAGGATGAATTGGTACCCTGGGAGGGATTTCTAAGACAAGCAGAAAACATTTTTCCTGGTGTATCGATCAGAGCACTTGGACAAAGGTGGAGGGCACAAGTGCGGGCAGAAGGCCGGGTAAGAGTAGAAATATGGTGGGTGATGCTTGGATGTCTGATGATCCCAGATACCTGATTCTATGTGCTGAGAAAATAAAGATACTCCAGTTGTACGGAATCTAAACGTTTTAGGATATGATGTGTTGCAGCAGAACCATCTCAGGGTTCATCTAGATTCAGTCCCGCTGTAGATGATTGAGCTAATACATTTCCCCCTAACTCAATTAACAGCCCAGGATTCAGTTTTCATTCAAACCTCAATGAGAACAAGAGCAGCAATGGCAGCAGAGGAGGGTCTGGTTCTCCTCTTCCTCTTTCTCCTCTCTTCTCTCCCCCCCCCCCTCCTTTTTCTGTCTCTCTGAGTGTGATAGTGCAACACCTGAAGGTGACTCCTTGTTTCTGTCTTCAGGATTATGAAGCCAACATTGTGGCTGTTGTGAATGACACCGTGGGGACAATGATGACCTGTGGCTATGATGACCAGGAGTGTGAAGTGGGCTTGATCATTGGTAAGGTTGCTGTTCAGGCTGCACTGGGGGAGGGGCTGCCAGTCTCTATCTGTCCCCCTTGAGTCCAGCTTCCCCGTTTTGTCTCTTAAGGTACTGGCACCAACGCCTGCTACATGGAGGAGATGCAGCACATCGATATGGTAGAAGGGGACGAAGGCCGCATGTGCATCAACACGGAGTGGGGGGCCTTCGGGGATGATGGCAGCCTCAATGACTTCCGCACAGAGTATGACAAGGAGATCGATCGGGGTTCCCTCAATCCTGGAAAGCAACTGTGAGTGCCTCTCCTGTTCATACCAAGACGCCCACTTTTAGGGTTCCTTGACATCAAGATGTTGGGGTTTGGGGAAAGGAGAAAAAAATGCTGGCAGTGACAGTCAGTAAGGAGTGGGGGGGAGCCAGGTGTATGTATTAGCTATGGGCCACTTGACAACAGATTCTGTCTCTGGGAATCAGTTTCCCCATGTGTCTTTGAACATGTGAGCTATGGTGTGCCCAAAGACCAGTGATAAAAATAAGAAGAAAGATGCAGGTGCTGAAAATTTGAGGCTGTTTCTGCTGCCTTTCTGTCAGTCAGAATAACTGATCTGTCTCCTAAGCTTGTGAGGACCTCATTTGGTCCTCAGTCAGGGGTGCTAGTACATCATCCCCATTCTGCAGAGGAAGAAAGACTCCCAGATCATCTGATCTCAGGATCCCAGGTTCAGAGAATTCAACCCCTGGGGCCAGTTAGTCCAGTCCCTTTATTTTGCAGATGAGGGAACTGAGGTTGACTTGGAGGAAAGGGACCTGGTCAGAGTCACACAGAAGTAGTATCAGGTGGGTCTGGGAGCAAAGAAGCATCAGGCTGGATTTGTTGCTTCCTTGCTTTCAGCCCAACAATGTCCCCATTGTGCCGTGCAGTCTTATTTCAACAAGAAAACTCCTGTGCAGGCTTAGGAGAGCAGAAATATCTTTGTCAAATGCCACTGGAGGGCTGTGGGGACACTAGAGGGGAGGGGGGTGGATCCTGCCCTCTTCCCTGTGCTTTCTGTCTAGCTGGGGGCCCAGGATGCTGGGAGAAGGCAGCCTCTACCTTTCTATCAGTGGCTGCCTGGGCTTTTGGGGTCATTTTTGGATTTCCATGGAGGCAGAGGGAGAATAGGACAGTGACAGGCTAGAGATTTTAATTCATAATTCAAGGTGATTTGTTCACCTTGAAATGTCCTGGTGAGTGGAGGCTGTTCTGGCCCTCTCAGAATGGTGACTCATCCTCCGGGCTGGCTCCTCCCAGTGGCTCTGTGTGGGCTGATGGATGGCCCCGCTATGATGGATGGAGAGTTCTGCCATGGTCCTGTTTCAAGGGACAAGAGCTGACTGGGGCTGGGTGAGGCTTTTGCTGATCATCCAGTCTCCCCTTGAGCACCTCCAGTCATGGGGAGCTCACTGCTTTTCATGATTGCCCATCTTACGGGGTGACTGTAATTCTTCGGAAAATTTTCCTCATTTTGAACTGAAATCTTCCCCTGTGCAACTTGCAGAGCAGAGCTTTTTCTTTAGCCTCCTGGGGCCCAGGGAGTAAGCCTACTCCCTCTTCCACAATTCATTCCTGGAGGCAGCTCTCACATCCTTCTGAAATCTTTTCTTCAGGGAAAACATGTCCAGCTCCTTGGGAGCAGAGGCCATGTTTTTGCTTTTCTTTGTTTCTATAGTGGGAGCTTAATATACTGCCTGGCACTTAGTATATTGCCTGGCACTTACTATACTGCCTGGCACTTAATAAATGCTAATTGACCGATTAATCGTTATTCCTGTCCTCTGGTGCTCCCATTTGGCTGGAACACAACAGGTGCTTGTTACATGCTCATTGATGGATTATCCCTATCCTCTGGTGCTTCCACCTGGTTGGCACATAATAGGTGCTGAATACATGTTTAGTAAAAGACTATTCTGTTCCTCTGTTCCCGTTTGGCAGGCACACAGTAGGTGCTTAATACATGCTCATTGACAGACTTCCAGTACTCTACTACTCCTTTCTTAAAATGTGCCACTCAAATGGATACTCTGAGTGGGTGGCCTGTTCAGGACCCAAACACTACTTCTGTTATTCTGAACTGTCCTTCTGCTCTATCTTGTCAGATTCGCCCCACAGCCATCCTCAGCCAGTTAACATATAAACCTTTACTAAGTACTATTATGTGCCAGGCGATGAGCTCAGTCAGCCCTGGCCACGAAGGCCTTTGACGATCCCTGAGTCCCAAGTTCTTTTTTCCTTTATTCCTTGGATCCCTGGGGTCAGCCCTAAATAAAGGCCACTAATGTGTACATAAGGATCCTTCAGATTGCTTGTTAACTTAGTTTTAAAGTGTGATACGATAGCCAAGAGAACATTGTACACAGTAACAGCAAGATTATGTGCTGATTAACTGTGACCGACTTGGCTCTTCTCACAATCTGATGATTCAAGAGAAATTTCAAAAGACTTGCTTTGGAAAATGCCAGTTACGTCCAGAGAGAACTAAGGGGAATGGTCGAAGAATAGTATTTTCATCTTTTGTTTGTTTTTCTCATGGCTTTTTCCTTTTGGGTCTTTTTTTTTTTTTTTTTTTTTTTTTTTTTTTTGCACAACATGAAGAAGATGGAAATATGGTTTAAAACCATTGCTTAAAAGGGGGATGCAAGGGAGAGAGAAAAAAATTGTAACACAAGTCTTACAAAAACATAATTTTTCAACATTAACCCTTGCAACACCTTGTGTTCTAAATTCTTCTCCATGCCCTCCTCCCCTGGATAGTAAATAGTCCATTATATGTTAAGCGTGGTAAAAATAGATGTTAAATCTTGCTGTACAAGAAAAATCAAATCTAAAAGAAAAGATGAAAAAAATAAAATGCAAACAACAACAGAGAGAGTGAGAATATTATGTTGTGGTCCACACTTAAGTTCCCTCAGTTCTCTCTGGGTGTAGATGGCTCTCTTCATCACAAAACCCATTGGAACTGGATCATCTCATTCGCACTACAGCTATTTTTTGCATATGTGGATCTTTTCCCCTCTTATGATCCCTTTTATGAGAGTGATATTGTTGGATTAAAGAGTGCATACAATTTTATGGCTCTGATAATAGTTCCAAATTGTTCTCCAGAATGGTTGGATCATTTCACAACTCCATCAACAATGTATTAGAAATCATTTGGTATTCTTGGGATCTGGTCCCTCTACTGTTGACACTAACACTTCTCTGGGGCATGGCTGCACATGTCCATTGGCAAGGGGAACTGTGCCAGTTTCTCCAGGGCATCTTCTACCAGTTAGAAGGAGCCTCAAGCCTTGGGGCTGGCACTCCCTGGGAATTGAGGGAAAATCGCGCCTATTTTAATCCTTTAAGTTTCAGGAACTTTTCTTTCATGCTTGTTTGTAAGACTTTAGAATACAAGATTATAGATTTAGAGCTGAAAGGTGTTTGACATGATTTTGAACTAAAGAATCTTGTGAACTTGGAGAAGGAGGAAAGGGAGGGGGAAAAATTAGAACACAGGTTTTTATAAGGGTGAATATCAAAAATTATCCATGTATATTTTTGAAAATCAAAAGCTATATAATTAAAAAAGGTCTTGTGAGCTAGGTACTGTAGGTATGATTCTCCCCATTTGGCAGATGATTAAACTGAGGTTCAGTGTTCAGAGAGGTTAAGCAGCTGGTCATAATCACATAGTCCTTAAGTGTCAGAGGTGGCTGTCCACCCAGATCTTCCTGGCTCCGGGTCCAAGGTACTGAATCGGAGCCTTGTTGGATTAGTTGGGTAGGGCTAGGACATGGCACCGGCTGGCTTGGGTGATTGTTTCCATGAGAAGTCGTGGCCAGAACTGTGGCTGCTCCAGGAGCAGGGCTCACCCAAAAGGCAAGCCCAGTCCTGTGGCAAGAGGGAACAATAAGGGTTGTGTTCCCACAGTTCCAGGTGTTGACAGAGAGCAGAGGGCGGTTGCCAGGGAGGTCTGAACTGCGCCCATGGGCACCAGCTCTGAGTTTGGAGCCTGCTGTAGCTCTTTTCCTTTGCTTCCAGGGCCTGATTGTAATCCTGCCTCTGAAACATCCTGGCTGGGTGACCCTGGGCTTGAAGTCTTGTCCTCCCTCCATTTCTCAGTCAGAGTCCAATGTCCCCATTTCTTCCAAGTCTCCTTCAACATAACTTGAAGACCTTCCCTAAATCTGACTTGACCAAGGCAGAGAACAGCAAGCATTTATTAAACACCTTCTGTATACCTGTCACTGTGCAAATAACCACCAATCTCAGTGAGTGCAGATTTAGTAGAGAGGACCCAGACCTGGACAGTTTAGCATGTGTCAGCACTTGGACACATCTGGGATCTTCTAGCAGCATGCACGTTCCTCTCTGGACAATATCTTGCCACGTCCTCTCTTGAAGTAATCCGGGGGGTTCACAATAAAGCAGCCATTCCTCGTCCTGGCAAAGAAGTGAGGGATGCAGTATTCATTTTTAATCATGACCAATATGGACATTTCTTTTGCTTGACTATGTTTCTTTATTGAAAGGATTTTGCTTCTCTTTTTTATTTTTTCAAGAGGGAGAGAAGATGGGAAGTAATTAAAATAAAATAATTTTAGATTTTAAACCTACAGTGGGGGGGGGGGTCTATTCAGTCTGCTTGTCTCTAGATCTATGTGGATTGCTACCTGTGAGGAAAGTACATTATTCCTTACTCTTCCCCAGTGACTTCCTTTTTCTTTCCTTTCTTTCTTTTTCTTGTCTCCTGGGCATTTCTTCATCCATATTCCAGCCTCTTCACACCCACCATGCTCTTCATCTTCTCTGGGTGACTCACAACTTACTCTTTGGAGACTGAGAGGATATATGTCCTACAGCTATGTGGCGTCACCACAACACTGCTTTGTTTCAGGGAAGAGCTTGGGGTTGTTTTGAGTCCTGATCATTTTCTCAAAGACGACCTTGTCCATTTTTCTCTTCCTGCTCAATATTGGGCCTAGCTCGTTGTACAATGAGCCTTTGTCTAAGATGGATGAACTGAGATGCTACAATATGGTTGATCCAGCTGAGTGTTGTAGTCTGGATTATGGGGATCCTCTACCTGAAAATTTATCAGGGCTAAAGCACTTTGAGTCACTCAGGCCCTCAGGGCATTATCAAGTCATGGGTGGTCAGAGAGAAGCAGATTGAGGCTGGAGCACTTTCTAACAGAGCTCTCTAGAAGGGGAATGGGCTACCACAAGAAACTTCTGGGTCCACAGTTCCCCTTTTTTTGGAGCAAGACCTGCAAGGTACATGTTCTGCAGAGGATGAGACTTGGCTTCCCCTGATCATTCAGGATCCCTAGGGGATTTCCTCCTCAAAACAGGAGGAGCCATTAAAAAAGCTTGGGTTGTTCATGCACAGGGCAGCATGGAGACTCACCTGTGGTCCCTGCAGTTCTTTCAGGTTTGTTCTTTATTCCTGGCTTCAAGATTTGTGCCTCAGAATGACTAATTTTTGTTCCAGAGAATGTCAATCAGTAAGCAGCTATTAGTTATTAGTCATCTTCTCCATGCCAGTCATTGGGCTAGGTACTGGGGATATAAGAGCAAAAAAAGGAGAAATAATTCTTGACTGCAAGGAGCAGTAAATGTAATAGACACAAAGTTGATTTGTTTTTTTTTTTTTTTTTAAATAATAGCTTTTTATTTTCGAAGTAAATGCAAAGATTTACCCTTGCAAAACCTCATGTTCCAAATTTTTCTCCCTCCCTTTCCCCCACCTCCCTCCCCTAGACAACAAGTAATGAAATATAGATTAAATATGCATAATAATTCTTCTATACATATTTCCACAATTATGCTGCACAAGAAAAATCAGATCAAAATTTCCAAAATAACAACAAAAAAAGAGTATACATTTGGGAGTAATGTATGAGAAAGCTAGAAAGATGGGAGGGGTTAGGTTACAAAAGGCTTGGAATACCAAAAAGAGCATTTTATATTTGATCCAAAAGCCATTAGAGTTTATCGAAGTGGCAGGAGGAAGGTAACATGGTTAGCTCTGCCTTTTAAGAAAGTCCCTTTAGTGACTGAATGGAGTTAAGAGAGATCTGGGTACACAAAATGAGATTAATAATTCAAGCATGAGATGATGAGTTCTTCACTGGAGTAGTGGCAAATGTCAGAGGGAAGGGACATATTTGAAAAATCCTTAAGAGGTGAAACCATCAGACTTTGGCAACAGTTTAGATATGGGGATCAGAGATAGTGAGGAATGCAGAATGACTCTCAAATTGAGAGTTTGGGTGACATGGGAGGGTGGGCAAGAGTTTTTGGACATGTTGAATTTTAAATGTCTACTAAGTATCGTGTTTGAAGTGTTCAGGGTATAACTGGAGATGTTATTTTGAAGTTTAGGGCCAGATAGGTAGATCAGATCATCACTATAGAGATGATCTTGGAATCCATGGGAACTGATGCAGTCATTGAGTGATATAGTACATAGGTAGAATGGAAGAAAACTCAGGCCCACATTATTAGAACACCTACAATTAGGGACCATGACAAGAATGATGGTTCAGCAATGGAGGCTGGAAAGAGTGGTCAGACAGGTGAGAAGAGAACCAAGAGAGCAGCATCATGAAAACTTAGAAAGAATCAAGGAGAAAAGAGGATGAGAAGTCAAAGAAGGATAAGTTGGGTCCTTACGGGACCATTGGTAAATTTGGAGAGAGTAGTTTCAGTTTAGTGATGAAGTTGGAAGCAAAATGACAAAGAATGGAATTAAATAAGAGGACAGATGGTGCAAGCATGAAGAGTAGATGTTTTAAGTAATTAGCCTAAGAAAGGAAAGAGAACAATAGAAAAGTTGTAATGAGGGTTGCTTTTTCCTGTGGAATATGTTTGAAGATTAAAGGTAGTGGAGATGAGTGTGGGGACATTCATCTGGAAAAGATGAGAGGAAAGAGGATCAATTACACAGAGTAGTTGGGATTAGCAAGGAGAAGGGCCATTTCTTCAGGGAATAGAGTAAAAGAGACCATGGGGGCATTATTACAAGGAAGAATTCTGTGCATTTAGTTGCTCAATATAAAATTCCTAAAAGAACATAAATTCCTATAAGCATTTAAAAGTGAGCAATGAGCCTAGCCTTGGGAATTACCCTTGTCTCTATGTATCATCATAATTACTGAAGAGGGTCTGGTCTTACTCTTGGCAGGTTATCCCTCACAGGCCCCATGTTGGGTTTAAGTCTTAGAGTTATCATTAGTTTCATAATCTTGGATTTCTTTTCTCTGAGTCTGTTTCCTTCTTTATAAAGTGGTTAGTTTGGACTAAATGGGCCCTGTGATCCCTTCCTAGAGCCCAGTTAGTCCAAACTTTATTTTTGAGTTGAGGAAACTGAGGTCAACAGTGACTTTCCCAGCATCACACAGGGCTTTTGAACCCAGGTTCTGTATCTCTTGTGAATAGCAATAAAAATAATGAGAGGTCACAGTACTTTTACAAAGCACTTTGCAGATGTTCTCATTTGATGCTCACAGCAACCCAAGATCACACAGCTAGCAAATATTAAGTGTCTGAGGACATATTTGAACTCAGCCTCCTGACTCCAGAGTTGGTATTCACTCTACTGTACTGTCTAGTTGCCCCCTTATCTCCATTTTATAAATGACATCACAGAATCCCTGCAATAGGTTTTGAATTCAGGTCTTTCTCTCCAGCCTCTATGCCATCTTCATTGCTCTTACTGCTGTCCATGTGTAACGTCTAAACTTTGCTCTGAAATCCTCTTGTCCTATGGCCTAGAAGACAAAATCACCTCCAATTACCTAGACTCAGAGAATGGAAATCCAAGATTATGTGCCTATTGGTAACTTAAATTTATATTTATATAGCAGAAGGTCCGGCCCAACAAATATTGTCCGGCCCAAAAAATACTAGGCTCCGTGTCCTGTTCCCTGATGCCATATTTTTTTGGAGGGAGGGGTTATGGTCTCCCTGTAGCCTGAGTTTGTTGTGTTTCCCTCCTCGCAGGTTTGAGAAGATGGTCAGCGGCATGTACATGGGGGAGCTCGTCAGACTGATTATTGTGAAGATGGCCAAAGGGGGCCTCCTGTTTGAGGGGCGGATCACACCTGAGCTTCTCACCAAAGGGAAATTTGAAACCAAGCATGTGTCAGCCATTGAAAAGTAGGTATCTACTTCCTTTCCAAATCCAACTCCAGCATCCCAGAACAAGTTAGGGGACAGGAGGTGGGACCGAGGGAGTAATATCTCTCCTATTAATCTCCTCTTGCTCCCTGGACTTATAACTTTTTCTCCAAGGGATGATCTTGCCTCCAGACACTTCTGTGGACCTTGGGAAAGGGAGGATAGAGGTTCTTCTCAGAACAGCAGATGGGTTCTTTCTCTTGGCTAGCCTTTCTCCACTGGTACATCAGAAGATGTCTTGGATTAACCACAGCATCCAAATCACGTATTAGCTACAAAAGATCCCTTTACCAAGCCCTGAGAGGATGGGCTGGGAGGAAAGGGTACAGTGCTGGCATCAACTAAGCAGGTGATGAGCCAGGAAGCAGATGGTCTGGGTGATCGAACAAGGACTAAAAGCCTCCAGGATGTAGATTCTTAGGCTCTCCCTCCACAATTTCCTTAAGTGTCTTTTGCAGAATTCAAAACCTAGGGGACTACAATTCTAGCTTTTCAGCATTTTCCCGGCAATCCAGCAGCTGCTTCTGAGTACTAAATAAGAAATCCAGGAATTCACTCTTCTTGTGCCCTGTGTTTGCTAGTTAAGCGTCTTTCTCTTTGAGGGTCAAATAGAGTGAAGATTTCAAGAGTCTTGGGGCCTTGAAAATTAGATATTGATGAGCTGAAGTGGAGTGGGGGGGTTAGCCTGAGATTCACAGACTACACTGCCTCCCAAGGGATCTGTAGATATATTTCAGGGTGCAGAGGGCTCTGAATTTGGTTGTTTTTCTTTTTAACATTATATTTCAGCATAATTGGTTTCCTTTGTAATCCTGTTTATTTTATTTGATATAATTAAAAATCCTAATAATAATCTATAGATTCCATAGACTGCCAAAAAAGTTTGAAAAACAAAAAAAGAGTTAAGAACCCCTAATTTTATAGGATAGCACGAAGGATGGTGAGTGCCCTCGAGTCCTACCATTATCAGACATTCAAATTTTTGGGAGGTTGTGGACTTCTTGTTCTTGGTAGCACTTAAAAGATGGGTAACCTTTCATAGACTATAATGTGGTTCTCTGACCTTTCAGAACCAAGGAAGGCCTCCAAAGAGCCCAGGAAATCCTGACCAACCTCGGCTTGGAGCCGTCCCCTGAAGATTGTGTCTCTGTCCAGCATGTGTGCGCCATTGTGTCTCATCGATCAGCCAACATGGTGGCTGCCATGTTAGCCGGCATCCTGTCCCGCTTGAAAGAAAACAAAGGGGTGACTCGGCTGCGGACCACCGTCGGTGTCGATGGGACCCTTTACAAGTTCCATCCACAGTAAGTCTCTATCTCTGGTAAACCAAACATGGCTTTGTCGATGAACGGATTGATTGGGCAGGCAGCCAGAAGGGAGATCTTGGGACAGTTGGATTAGCCCAGATCTGGGAGGTTACAAAATAAACTCTCAGGAAGATTTTGCCATGTGCACACTGATTGAAAGAAGTCTAGCTATGGAGGCTGGTGAAAAGATTGGGACTTCCCAGCTGAGTAGAGATTAGGTTTAGATTACAGGCTGATAGATAATGGGATTTGTGGAACTCTTATAGAAAAGTTCTAGTCTCACACCCCTCTCCTTTTTTGGGGAGATAGTCTGACTTGCCCAGGATCACATAGTGACTAAGTGTCTGAAGCTGAATTTGAACTCAGTTCCTTCCAACTCCAGAGCCTGTGCTCTATTCATTGTGTGACTTAGTTGCCCCACTTTTTTTTTTTTTTAAACACAGTGGGAAACTGAGGTCCAGCTAGGTGATGTGGTTAGGTCAGGGTCACACAGGCAGAAAGTGTCAGAGACAGAATTAAAACCTCATTCTTTTCACCAGACAGTTCTTTTCTCTTTGGCCCAAAGGGCTGAAATAAATTAGGAGTAGTGGGTAAAATTGGCAAAGAGCCAGATTTAAGGAAAGCCTTCCTAGCTATTCAAAGAGTGGGGTCCCTTGAGAAATAGTGAGTTCCCCTTCACCTGGAGGTCTTCAATATATAACCATATAAAGTGATTTTTTAATGTGAATGTTAGCTCTTACTATTATTGAAAACAAAAAGGAAAAACAGAATGGAGGAATTTTTTTTAAGGAATGGACTAGACTAGAGGGCTCTGAAATTCTATTTAGTAAGGATTGCAATATGTGATGTGGAGGAACACCAGGTCCTTGATGAAGAATCCTTTTTTTTTTGGAAAAGTGTTTCTCCTCAACTTCATAGTATTTTATTTTTTCCAATGACATAAAGATCATGTTAAACAATATGTTACCCTATATTACATTGCTTGCTATCTTGGGGAGGAGTGAAGGGGAAGTAGAGGGAGAAAAATTTGCAACACAAAGGCTTTGCAAAGGTAAATGTTGAAAATAATCTTTTCATGTATTTGGAAAAATAAAATAATAATAATAAAAACTTTTGGAAAAGCGACAAAGAATCCCAAACATATTTCCACATTAGTCATGTTATGAAAGAAGACACAGTCCAAAAGGAAAAACCACAAGAAAGGAAAAACAAATAAAAAGAGTGAAAATAGTATGCTTCAATCTGCATTCAGACTCCATAGTTCTTTCTCTGGATGGATCTTCCATCCTGAGTTTTTTGTAATTGGCTTAGATCACTGTATTGCTGACAGAGCTAAGTCTATCACACTTGATCAACGCACAATGTTGTAGTTACTGTTTTCCCTAGTTTTGCCCACTTTACTCAGGTCAGCATCAGTTCATGTAAGTTTTTCTGAAGTACTCTTACTCATCAGAAGAATCAATTTCTTAAGGGATTGTGGATTCAGGCATCTGAGCCACCATTCTGGGGTCCTACTGGTACTACCTCCTTAGGGTCCTTATGGGGTCCTGTCTGCCTTCCCTTTTGTTTTTCTGTGATGGTGGTGATGATGATGGTGATGAGGTTTTCTTGACAGAGATATCAGAGTGGTTTGTCATTTTCTTCTCCAGCTTGTTTGACAGATGAGAAAATTGAGGCAAACAGGGTTAAGTGACTTGTCCAGGGTCACACAGTGAATAGGTTTGTCTAAGGCTAGATTTGAATTTAAGATTCTCCTGATTCCAAGACCAATTTGCCATCTCATTATGTCATCATTTCATTTAACCTTTGTGAATTGCTTATTCTAGGTCTTGGTTTATTCATTTTATAGTTGAGAGGAAATTGAAATTCCAGGAGTTAAGTAGGCATTCAGGGAAAATGCTGAGTTAATTAACTTCTGGTTTTAATCCTGATAATCCCATGAATATGAGAATCAATCAGGTCAGCCACCCAGTCAGCCTGTTACACTCCATCCTTTGTGAGGTATGGGAAACTCTCTCTCATCCCCTCCTTCCCCCCACATGAGCCTTCAGAACCCATAGAGGTCATGGAGCTCCACGGATAAAGTGAGAAGCCCCAAGAATGGGTTAGAAATCACCTCCTGCAATCATTGTACACAGTAACAATATGGGACAAGGACGAGCTGTGAAAGACACTGCCTTAAAAACCCAAGACGAAAAATGCTCTCCCCCTCCAGAGAGAGAACTGATCCCCAAGCGCAGACAGAGCATATTGTCTGTGGAAGGCAGCACGGAAGCTGGAAAAATAACAAAAACAACAATAATGAAAAAGAATGATAAGAATAATGGTTAGCAAATGAGGTTTTTAGGCTTCACTACTTGACCTGGATCATCTCACAGCAATCAGAGCTGTGATTTTCTCTACCTTGCAGATGAGAGGATTGCAAGAAATTCAGTGACTGAGCAAGAGTTGAGCTCTGAGTAAATCACTGAGGCAGGAGAGGGCTTCAGGTTTCCCTGGCTCCAGGTCCAGCGTTCTTGGTCCCTTCTCTCCATCCCCTCCCCTCCCCAAGCCTTTCTAGGCTCCATGTAAATGCAAAGTAGTGTTATGTGATAGTGTCCCCAAAGTCTTAGTATGGTTATCTTTATCACCTTAGAAGCTTCTTAAAAGTTAAAAGAAAAAGCTGGGATGTAAATGCTGAATGCAGATAATTCAGGTTTGAAGAATGATTTTCCTCCAACATGACCCCCATTTTCCTAAGCAGGCTCTCAGTATTTCTTAGAGATAAGTGGCAGACCCTATAAAGTATCACCTGAGAAAGTGCATCATGGATGGTGCGATGGTGGTGGTGGCACAGAGAAGCGTGCGAAGGGGGTCCCAAAAATCTGACATCGTCCCTCTCCCCATTCAGGTATTCTCGTCGGTTCCACAAGACCCTGCGGCGCTTGGTCCCTGAC
The DNA here is from genome assembly GCF_048593235.1 of Sminthopsis crassicaudata. Classification (NCBI taxonomy): domain Eukaryota; kingdom Metazoa; phylum Chordata; class Mammalia; order Dasyuromorphia; family Dasyuridae; genus Sminthopsis; species Sminthopsis crassicaudata. Next base: position 634,747,931 of record NC_133618.1, on the reverse strand, counting down.
TGCGACGTACGTTTCATCCTCTCGGAGAGTGGGAGCGGGAAGGGGGCTGCCATGGTGACCGCTGTGGCCTATCGGCTGGCTGAACAGCAAAAGCAGATGGAAGAGATGCTGGCCCCCTTAAAGCTCTCCATCGAGCAGCTCAATCAGGTGAAGAACAGATTGCGAGTGGAGATGGATCTTGGGCTACAGAAGAAGACCAATGCATCAGCCAGAGTGAAAATGCTGCCCTCGTTTGTCTGCGGCACCCCCGACGGGACAGGTGAGCTCCCTGGGTGGGGAGTGGCCACAATCCCCCTCCCCTTTTCTCTCTGGGAGAGAAGCAGCAATGTCCCAGAAGCAGCAATGGGCATCTCCCTCAGTCCTGGAGGTTCCCTGGAGAGGGATCAGTGCATCAGTGAAGGTCGAGATCACAGCTAAGAGTGCTCCCTCAGGTTGTGCATGCACTTGTATGTGCACGTATGTGTGAGGGAGAACAATCAGTCCATGTCTTTGGAGCCCTCGTTTCTCTAATTTGGGGTTTCTCGATGAAATCTGGGAGTGTTTCCGAGCAGGCCGCAGCCTGGCCTTTGGGATGCTCAGACACTGCTCTGTTTCTGGCGGGCTCACTTCTCCTGCTTCCCAACAGAACACGGAGACTTCTTGGCCTTGGACCTTGGCGGCACCAACTTTCGGGTTCTGCTGGTGAAGATCCGCAGCGGGAAGAAGAGAAGCGTTGAAATGCACAACAAAATCTATGCTATCCCCGAGGAAGTGATGCAGGGAACTGGGGAGGAGGTGAGAGAGTGAGGGGGGGGCTGCCCCAGGAAAACTCCATCCAACCCCAGCACCATGACGGCTGTGTGTGGGGTGTTAGGAACCCACACTCTAGGAATCCTATTGTAATGTTAACATTTCATTTGAGTTAATATTTACTTAAATATATTGAATAATATTTAAATCCATTTCTAGTCTACTAATAATTCTATTAAATCTATTTCTTTGGAAAACTAGCATCCTAGAGGAATTAAAGTGCTGCTTTTTTGCAACAAAATAATAGTTGGCCTTTAGATAGGGCAGTAAGATTCACAGAGCTCTTTAAGCATGCTATCTCATTTGATCCTCACAGTAATAGATGCTATTGTTCTCACTTTACAAATGAGGAAACTGAGACTGACAGAAACTCAGCGTCCCACAGCTAGTGTCTGATGGATTTGAGATAAGCTGGGATGAAAGCAAGTCCTGAAGCCTCAGACCGTCCTCTGTGTCCCTCACGCTGGCCCCTTCCCGGCCGGGCACGGGAACCAGCAGGGGCACCAGTGGCTGGAAGGGCTTGGCCTGCAGCAGTTTCTCCTGACTCTCAATCTAGTGCTCAGAGACACATAACCATAAAGTGATAGATTTAGAGCTAGCAAGCTAAGGAAACTGAGGCTTAGAAATGGCATCCTGGGCTTGACCTGGCCCTCTCAGTGCAGACTCTCACCCTCCCCCTCTTTTCCTGTAGCTCTTTGACCACATCGTCACCTGTATTTCGGACTTCCTGGACTACATGGGGATCAAGGGTGCCCGGTTACCCCTTGGCTTCACCTTTTCCTTCCCTTGCAGACAGACGAGCTTAGACGGGGTGAGTTGTTGAGGCTCCTTGGTGCCCTCCCTCTGAAACAAAGTTCGCCCTTCTCCCTCTCACACGTGCTCTGCTGGAGGCTCATTGGGCCGCCCAGAGCCAGGTTCCATCTGTCATATCATGAGGCTACAAAATCTCCCTCACGGACTTAATAAATGGGGGAGTACTATGAAAACCGTGGGGTTTAAAAATGTATGAATCATTGTTTTTTTTAATTTATAAGTCACATTTTCTGTGCTTGAGTAGCTTGCAAGCCTGCAAGTGTTCTTGGCGTGCTGCTAAAAACGCACCTTTTCTTTCCTTAGGGCATCTTGCTCACATGGACAAAGGGATTTAACGCATCCAACTGTGAAGGACAGGATGTGCCCACCTTGCTGAGAGAAGCCATTAAGAGGAGAGATGTGAGACTTGGCTTAGACCCACCTGGGTGCTCCTTTGCTGCCTGGAGGTTCACGAGGCCCATGGCCTTGACCAAGGATTTCAGAGAGGGGCACCTCCTCTGCCCTGTAGCGTTAGAGCTTAGACATTCAGGGCACTAAATAAGTGATTATTCCCGGGGCTGGGAGGGCTGAGTGACTTTGACCAGATTCACACAAGTCTGAGACACGTAGCTTGGCTCTAACCATCCTCTCACAAAAGCCTCGTGGCTTTTGGCTAAACCACTCAAACATTCTCTGTTTACCGATTGTTCAATCGTGAATTATATGAAGTTATAAAATAGCAGAGATGGGAGAGACCTTAGAATCTAGGGTTGGAGCTGACAGGGGCCTTTACATTTAAAGCATTAAATACTGAAAATGAAGAGAAATCAAAAACTTGGGACTTGGAATATTGTTAGATGCTAAAAATATTAGAAACTAGAACCAAGACAAGTCTTAGAACATTGAACGTCAGAGTTCTTAAAGGAGTCTGTGAACCTCTTTCAAGGGATCCATATGTCTGGATGGGGAAAAAACCGATAGCTTTATTGTCTCCCAGTCTCCCAAGGGGCTCAAACTACAAACTCCTTCTGGAGCTGAACCCCATCATTTCATAGGCAGCCAGCACCAGAGACAGGGTTTGAATCCATTTCAAACAATACCAGACGAGGTCAGGTGGAGAGAAGGTCAAACCAAGAGTAGCATACAGCCAGAATTCAGACTTGCAGTGCCTTGGATTCAAGGCTGCCCGGTGATCCCAGAACTGAATGCAGACCTCCTGGGGGCCTAAAAACAAAATATTAGTGAATATGAAACCCCGAGGGAGGTCCCAGCTCTAACTCCTCTCCCATCCCTCTCCAAAGGAGTTCGACCTGGATGTCGTGGCTTTGGTCAATGACACAGTGGGCACCATGATGACTTGTGCCTATGAAGAGCCCACTTGCGAGATCGGACTCATTGTAGGTAAGTCTCTGCTGAGCTGGGGATCGTTGGTGTCCGGCACCTGGGGGGAAGCACAGTCATTACTGCCGGTGTTGCTCACAGGCCGTGGAGGTGTGGGGGGAACCCCCATTCTGGAGGCACTGGAGGTGGACCCATAAGCAGCCCTTCAGGTGCTGGTAGGGTAGGATGCCCTTGAAGAGATAGTTTATAAATAATTAACTTCTGACTGGCCCGGAGAGCTGGAAGGGCTCTTGGTGGCCAGCAAGTACAGCCCAGATTCCAAAGGAACACCGACTGTAGCATCCATAGCTACACCACCCAAGGGACCAGCTTCAGGCTGTGTTTGAAGGCCTCCAAGGGGAGACCATCACCTTTCTCCACGTCCTGGTCTCCTTTTGCACAGCTTTCATAGTTTTTCCTGCCCTTCGAGGTCTAAATTGGCATCTTACCAACTTCTGCCTTCTGAACCCAATCAGGGTAATCAAATCATCTTCTTCCAGGAGAGCCATCCCTATTCTTTCTGTTGGTCCCTCTTTGGAGCAGGATGGATTTATGGGATTGCTGGGAAAGGTGATGCTTTAGTCCTGTTGGGTGGAGTTTGGGGAAATGAGCCTGAGGACACACAGAAACTGTGATGGGGAAGTGGGGAAGTGGAAGGGAATAAACATTTATAGAACACCCACTGTATACTTCCAAATTTTATCATATTTGATCCTTACAATAAGATTTTTAGTTGAATCAATGGAGGCAAGCAGAAGATAATTGACTTACCCAGGATCTCCTAGCTCATAAGCATAAATAGTCAGGTTTGATGTCAGGTATTCCTGATTCTGGGCCAAGTTTGTCAAGAGATCATTAGGTGTGTGAGACCTGGGAGGAGCCCCAAGGTGGGAGGTGGAAGCTACTGGATACTGAGCAGACTTCATCCTTGGACCAAAGAAACTGCTCCTCCCTCCTGGCCTTTTCTTAGAGTTTCTCTCTGCTCCATGTGATTTTATAAAATCTTTTTCAAAAGTAGGGATTGAGAGCTTGCCTGGAGTACTTGTGCTGGATTCCAGTTAAAGAGGTGATTTATTGAACATTTATTACATGATTAATGTGTGTGGTTCCTTGATTAGCTGGGAGAGTTTGAGAAAGACCCCAGCCCATTGGGCAGACCTCTGTTGGTGGTTTTATAGGAAGGCATGGCTGAGGGGGTATGAACGGGTGGCCACTTGGTACCTTTTGCAGGGAATTCCCATATCAGTAATGGGTACACTGGGGTCACTGATCTTGAGCTGGAAGGGAGGGAGGTCATTGAGTGCAACAGTTGAGGAAACATGTGATCTGCCCAGAGTAACACCTGGTAATAAAGGTCAGAGGCAGAATTAGAATTAGCTCCTCCACTATTCCATGAAGCTGGTTAGTTAAGGGATATTGAGGCAGGATTAGAATCTAGCTCCTTCACTGTGCCATGAAGCTGGTCATTTAAGTAATAATTGATTGGAGTACCATAATTCAATGTAATTCAGCATTTATTAAGAAGCCTTTTTTCTGAATAGGAGAATGTCAGCTTCTTGATTAAGCCCTTTTTTTGTTTTATGGTTGTAAACCTGGCACCGGGCATGTAGCGGCTATAATAATGCCTTCTGGGTAAAAGGCCCTTTGCTTGATACTAAGAGTATTAATGTAGGGTTGCATATAATAGGTGCTTAATAAATACTTATTAGAGAAACTCTGGGAGCAGGGACGTAGGACTTCACATAATAATAAGTGCTTGAACTTTTATTAAATACCTTCTCCATACAAAGCCCAATATTTGGTGCATGGTACATAAGCATGGGATCTGGCATATAGTAAGTGCTGGATAGTGCTAGTTGAACATAGTTGAATGTTTATTAAGTGCTTCCTTGGTAAAAGGCTTTCTGCCTGTACTTGGAGGGGGGATTGTGGTGATAGTAGGGAAGAAGGGCACGGGTGATGATAGTGATTCTCTGGGAAGAACTGACCCTTATAAGACAGACCCTTGGAGCTAACATATCATGGCCATGTGTCCCCAAATCCTCCCTGAGCCTCCGTTTGTTCATCTGTTAGACACCATGGCCTCCTTGCCGCTCCCTAACATTTCAAGAGCCACCTGACCAAGAACCCCCTGCTGAGAGGGGTCCTCAGGACAACTCTGGCCCCTTATTTCCCAGGGACAGGAGAACAACGGGGTTAGACCCATGTTCCCGTAACTCTGGCTGCTTCCCCTGCTCCCACCCCCAGAAGGAAGGTCAGGGTCCCTCTGCCTCTGTCCCCACCCGTGGGATACCTCTGTTGTTGGCGTGGCTTCCCTAAGTCTTGGGAGCCCAGGGCTCAGCAGGACACTTACAGGGACCACCGTGCTGCTCTGCCACTGACAGAGAGCCCCTGTGTAAAAAATTGGGCTTTTTCCCTATTCCTGTAGCAAAAGCGGAAGATTCTTTATAGAAACATCCTTCCTTTGGGGCCTTTCCTCCCCTTTTCTTTGCAAAACTCTTTCCTCCTAGTTTGGGGCTGAGCCTAAAATGCCGAGGCAGGGTGACGAGGCAGATTTGGGGACCGTGTGCTTCGCCTTCCACCCCAAGAGCACACCCAGGCCTGGGAGGGCAGCTGGGTCAGGGCTCCCCTGGAAGTGAGTCATGGGCGAGGGGAACTCTTGGCAGCGAGAGCTGATCCAGAAAACCCTGACTCACCGTCCCCGCCCTCCCCCGAGCCAAAGAGGAACTCTGGGTCCGGCCTCCCTGTGCCAGTGGTGGAAGGATCCAGGAACCCCTCGTTGGGAAGAGGAGGAAACTGAGGCAGGCAGGTGGAGAGCCTGGCCAGGGTCACACGGCTAGTAAATGTCAGAGGCAGGATTTCTCCTCAGAAGAATGGCCCCTGGCCATCGGGGGGCCCTGAGCAGAGCCCAGCTCTGCCCTCTAGGGCAGCCCCCACTCCCACGTGCTGGGGATGCTTCAGAGCCCAGTCATCCCCCAAACACTTAATTTGCCTCCCTTCCCCCTCCCTGAGAGCCTTTTTGCAGAGAAAAATTATGAAAAAAGGAGGGGGGAACGGAGAAGTACCTCATGCAAACAAAAGGACCGGGTCTGTTAGATGGCATGTACAGTACTCTGCACCTGTGGTGCCCCACCTTCCCTCTGAGTCTGCCTCCAGTGTTTGCTCAGTGGTTTGCAGGTCTCCCCCATTAGACTTGATGGCCGGCACTATTTTTACCTTTCTTTATATGTCCAGTACGGAATACGGTACCTGGCACACAATAGATGCTTAATAAATGCTCCTCTCCACTCTGGCCTCCCTTGAGTCTAGTGTAGAGATGCCCCCTTCTGGACTCTCTGACATTGTGTGACCTTGGAAGTATAAAAGCTCCCCATCAGTCATTGCCATCCTAGTGTGAATTAGCTGAAATAAGTTCCATGAGATCCTCTTCTTGGTGATGAAGATCTTTGTGAGGGCAGCGCTTGTGTGCAGGGAATTGCTGAAAGTCATGCTCAGGGTCATACTGGTAATAAGATGCAGGCTGAATTTGAATCCACATCCTTTTATTTCAAACTATTCCTTCCCTAACACAGTCACAAAGCTTCCTTAGCGATCATGTATCTCACTCAGAATCCTGAGTGGGGAGAGCAAAGGACAGAACAACTGCCCGGTTTCAGGTTAGAGAATCCCTGTGTGACCCTGGACGGGTCCTGTTTCCTCTGTGAGCCGGAGCCGGGGCAGACCAAGCATTTTTAGAAAGGCCGTTTCTAGCCTTCGATTGTTACCATTGAGTCTCACCATTCATGTCCTTTCTTTGCCCAATTCAGGAACCGGAAGCAACGCCTGCTACATGGAAGAGATGAAGAATGTCGAGATGGTGGAGGGGAACGAGGGGCGGATGTGCATCAACATGGAGTGGGGCGCTTTCGGGGACAACGGATGCTTGGAAGACATTAGGACAGAATATGACAGAATTGTAGACGATTATTCCCTCAATGCTGGCAGACAAAGGTAGTGTCCAGGGTGCGGGCAGGTGCAGAATGGGAATGAGAGAAGTGGAAGGGAGGGAAGAAACAAAGGGAGAAAGGAAGTTAGAGAAGGAAGGAAAGAAAGGAAAGAGGAGGAGAGAAAGAAAAGAAGATGGGAGGAAGTGATGAAGATGTGTGAGCATTTTAGACAAGGCGTAGATGCTCAGAAGTGGTTAAAGCGCGGCTGCTCCGTCCTGAAGCATTTAACCCAGGGCTCAAGCTCCCCCCCTGCCCAGCAGACTCCCCCCCCATTCCCCTTTAATGTTTTGGTAGCTCGTGGGGTCCTTCCAGCTTCCCTCCACCGTCAAAGCCGCCTGAGCTGTCTTTGGGATGCAGCCACCGTTGCCAGGGGTTTTAATTCTTTGTTTTTACCGGAAAGCCCAAAGTACTCAGTGGCTTCTGAGTTCTAAGAACGGGTTGGCGAGGTCCGGGGGGCGAGAGGGGGCGAGAGGAGGATGACTGGATTGGGAACCAGAGGGATCCATTTACACCTAAATCATTTTCTCTGAGTCTCAGTTTCCCCTGAGCTGTGGAGGAGGAGGGAGCCCACCAGGAGGAGAACCCCTCCCCAAAGTCCCCCACAAGTCTCACAGCTACACCCCCGTCACGTGACCCGAAGGCAGGAACACCCTTCTGTAATTCTCCTGGGGGAGAAGGAGCTCTCCCCTCCCCCAGCAGTTTCCCACCTGACATAATCTCTTGAGGTTACTGGTAGTGTCCAAGCAACTTAGATGCTTGTGGTACCATGATGGAGGTATTTGGCGCCACCTGGTGGTTTCAGACTGCCATAAAGGGAACGGGCCTTAGGATCAGGGCTGTTGGATGCGCGGGGAAGGCTTCCTCTGGCCGGGGAGGGATCCTGCTCAGAAATGGCGAGCTCCCAGAGCAGAGAGGCAGTCGTGGGCTGGTGCGCTCAGAGAGGGTCACTGTCCACCACAATCCCAGCTAGCAAGAGGATGTGAGATGTAACGTACCGGAATTGGGGGGATGCAAGGGGAAAAAAAGATCAATGAATTGGGCTCACAACTAAAAACTAGAAAAGGAGCACATTAAATATCTCCTCCCTCCCCCCTCCCCCCCATCAGATAACAAATTTGAAATTCCAAAAATAAAAGGAGAGATCAATAAAATTGATAAGTAAAAAAAACGATTGAATTATTGAATTAATAATATTGAATTAATAAATACAACTAAAAGTTGGTTTTATGAAAAAAACCAACAAAACAGATAAACCCTTAGTTAATTTGATTAGAAATAGGAAAGAGGAAAATCAAATTATTAGCCTCAAAAATGAAAAGGGAGAACTATCTACCCATGAAAGGGAAATCAGAGCAATAATTAGGAGTTACTTTACCCAACTATAGCTAGTAAACTGACCTCAGAGGGTCCTCTATTGCAGCCCCCCATTCTACAGATGAGAAAACTGGTGACTTGCCAAGGTCTCATAGGTATCAGAGGTGAGAGGTGAACCCAGCTCCTCCAAATTCAAATCCAAGTTGAACCCAACTGTTGAAGGAAGCTGAAAGAACACATGATAGCAGGGGCTAAGAGCCAACTCTCCTTTGGCTTGTCCTGAGCCACAGGGGAGGGACGCCTCTATTATGTGCTCTCCTCCTAGGGATGCTTGGGATTGCTCCACTCTTACCCTTATCAGTTATGAAAATCCTGCATGCATTGGGTGGTGCAGAGGGCTTCAGACTTAATTAACCAGCTGAGTAAGCTTGCATGTCACTTCCCTTATGTGCCTCAGTTTCCTCGTCTACAAAGAGAGTTGGACTCCATGGTTTCTGAAGCCCTTTCTGCCTTGAAATCCCCCTCTCCTCTGAGAGTCAGTGAGAGTCAGGCTTAGGGGACAGCCATGGCTTTCTGGGAAACGTCTCCCGGTCTAGCTGCCTGTCACTGATGGCGATGCTCCGGGATAGCCCGCTGTGTAGAATCCCATGGAGGCTGTGATACCTTCTTAGCACTTCTTCCTTCCTGTTTCAGATATGAGAAGATGATTAGTGGTATGTACTTGGGAGAAATTGTCCGGAACATTTTAATTGACTTCACACGAAAGGGTTTCCTGTTCCGAGGTCAGATCTCTGAGGCCCTGAAGACCCGGGGAATCTTTAAGACCAAGTTCCTGTCACAGATTGAAAGGTAAGTGCAGCGAGAGGGAGACTGAGCTCCTAACCATTTCCCTAAGTAGCACGTTAAATGTTCCTTCTCCTTTTCTTTTTCCTCCCCATCTTGTCTCCCCCTCCTCCTCTTTTTGCATGTTAAATAAGGCAGGTCACCATTGGACCTCAAGAACCTCATTTGTAAAATGGTAGTAGGAATCTGGACTTTTCCCTAATTCTAGGTAAGACTCAGCCTTACTTCCTCCAAGAAAAAAACGTCAACTCTTTGTCCTTGTTTTTCCCTTTCCTCCCTGCAGCGATAGGTTAGCCCTGCTCCAAGTCCGAACGATTCTGCAGGATCTGGGCCTGAACAGCACCTGCGATGACAGTATCCTCGTCAAGATGGTCTGTGGGGTGGTGTCCAAGAGGGCTGCGCAGCTCTGCGGGGCTGGGATGGCGGCCGTCGTGGAAAAGATCAAGGAGAACCGGGGCCTGAAGACCCTTAATGTGGCCGTAGGAGTCGATGGGACGCTCTACAAACTCCATCCGCAGTAAGTCTCCTTGGCTTAATCTCCTGCAGACGCTTCCTGGGAGAGGGGGTCAGCCTAGGCAGTCATTTCAGTCAAGTGTGAGTCTCCCTGACCCCAACGGAAGATTTCTTAGCAAAGATACTGACAAGGTTGGTCATCTCCTCCAGCACCTACTGGGGCCTTTTCTTATGCCATTCTTAATAGAGGATACTCCTCCTCGAGGATTCCTTTTTCTCTCAAGGGCAGTATCAAACATCTCAATCAAACTTGAAGTTTGTAAGGTATAGTGCCTAGTATACAGCAGGGACTTAATAAGTGCTTATTCTCTCCCCTAGGCATCTTTGGGCTCATCATTAATGACTGTTGCATTTTCAACTCTGCTTCAATTTGCTGTGTCTTATAGATTCTTCCACAACTTTATCATTTCTTCTTCCTCCTGCTCCTCCTCCTCCTCCTTTGAATTCCTTTTCCCCATCTTTTTTCCCCTCCTCCTCTTCCTTCTCTTCCTCTTCTCTTGTTCTTCTCCTTCCTCTTCTTGTAATCCTTCTCTCCTCTCTTCCTCATCCTTTTCTCCTTCTTCCTCTTCTTGTCCCTCTCATTTCTTCTCTCTCCCCCTCTTCCTCTCCTTCTGTCTTATTGTTTCCCTTCTCTCCCCTCTTCCCTTTCCTCCTCTTCTTCCCCTTTCTTCTCTCTGCTCCTCTTCCTATTCATCCTCTTTCTTCCTTCTCCTTGTCTCTCTCCTTACCTTGCTCTCCTCTTCTTTCTCCCCTCCTTTCTCTTCTACTTCCTCCTATTTCCTCTCCTTTCTTTTCTTGTTTCCCTCCTCTCCTCCCTCTCTTCTTCCTCCTCCTTTTCTCTTTGTTCCCCTCTCCTTTTCCTCTTCCTTCTCCTTTTCTTTTTCCTCCCCATCTTGTCCCCCCTTTCCCCTCTTCCTTCTCCTTGCTATCATTTCTAAGATGCTTTTTAGTTTCAAAATGTTCCAAATATCATTCACTTGATCCTCCCAACAATCGGGGAAGGGAGGGAAATGCTGTGAGCCCCCTTTTTACAGATGAGAAATTGAGAGACAGAGGTTAAGTGGCTTGGCCGGGGTCACACAGTGTCCAAGCTTCTTCCTGATTCCCGATCCCCTGCGCTAAGCTGCTTTCTGCAGTGTCCTTTGCAGGATGCTCCATGTCTGACCCAGCTTTCTTAGGCTCACAAGAGATCTCATCTCAGGCTGGGCCCTTCAGCCCAATTCCCTCTCCTGACAGATGAGAAAACAAGCCAAGGAGGTTGCCCAAGTATTGTCCAAGGAAGAGCATCCGAACAGGACTTGTGTGGAAGACACAAGAGCTGGGGGAGGGGGTGTTCCGGCAGGGCCGGCCGCCATTTCCACCACCCCCTCTGTGACCCCCTCTCTCCCTCTCTCCTAGCTTCTCTCTGATCATGCACCAGACAGTGACCCAGCTGGCCCCCAACTGTAACGTGAAATTCCTCCTCTCCGAAGATGGCAGTGGGAAAGGAGCAGCCCTCATCTCGGCCGTCGGGGTGAAGCTCCGGGACGCCAAGGCCAAGGCCAAGGCCAGCTAAGAGCCTGCTCCCAGTCCGCTGTGCCCTCGGAGGAGCCCGTTCCCCTTCTCTTTCTCTCTCTCTCTCTCTCTCTTTTCTCTACACTCCTCCATCCTCCTTCCTTGGGTAGCCTGAACTGAACGCACACCAGACCCTGCCGATGTATCGAGAGCCCTGTAGACCTCAAGGCATAAAGAACTTGGGTGCAAAGTTGCGTGTGTGCTGTCGCTGATCTCTCACCCTGGGAGCCCCTCTTTCCGCCCTGTCTCCCCCCCTCCCCCCGCCCCTGTCGCTGTTCTGCATGTATCTGTACCCGCTGGGCTGTCCAATCTTCACCCATGAGTTAGTGATTTATCTGGTCCTCTAAGTTATTTATTGATTTGACGTGGAAGTTCCACCACCCAGAAGACTCTGCTCCTCCGCTGCCCTCGGGAACACGTCCTCTCTGTGAAACGTATTATCAGAAATGTCCGGATTCCTGCCGCTTCCCCGGAGTTCCCCGGAATCCAGAGCCTCCCTGTGGGGAGGGGGCTGGCCTGAGGGGCCGGTGACTGCCTGCTGCTCGTGATGGTCACGCGTATGTGTGTGTGTCTGTGTGTGAGTGTGAGTGTGAGGGCCGCCTCACCCTCTCCTCCTTCCCGTCCCCGAAGGATCTCCACCTCCACCTCCAGCCTCATTGTTTTCACAGGCCGTGTCTTGTGTGACCGTGATCTCTGTACCATTCCAGTAGCCGGAGCCTTGCTTGGGCTGATCATGGGGGTTGGAGGGGCTTTTTCTCGGAGTGGCCAAGCCGAGATGCCCCGGGGTTCTGGTGGTTTTGGGGCCTCCCACTAGGCCATGTCCCAAAGCCCCCCTTTGTCCCCTTCCTGCCCAGAACCGCCGTGTGACTGTCAGGTGTGAGGAGGGACCCTTCCCCTCTGTGTCTAGTACTGTATCCCAGCACTCATCCTGCCAGCCCTCACTCTGTCACGGGTCTCCAGCAAGGGCTCTCCTTCCCTGGCCCCTATCTGGGATAACCACAGGCTGGGGACAGAGATGGAGAGTCCTTCTCAGTAGCTCCTCCCCTCCCCCAGCTGGGGCCAGGGATGGTAGATGTGAAACTAGAAGGGGTCTTGTAGGAAGGTCACAGGTCTCAGAGGCAGGATTTGAACTCAGATCCTATGACAGCAGAGTTGGTGTCCTTTACACTGGACCACAAAACCTGGAGATGGGAGCGCCTGGTTTGAATTTAATGAGGAGACAGGGATAACCGCTCTTCGACCTGCCATGTCCAAACCAAGGCCCTTCTGTCTCTCCGTGACCACGAAGCTAAGTAGATTCTTTCCCTGCCAGGTGTTCCCATCCCAAGACTAACAATTCTTTGAACCGGCGTGCGCCCTGCCAGGGCCAGGTGAAGTTGGCAGGCTCTGTTTTCTGCTCTTCCTGCCCAAAAATCACTCTCTGCCACGGGAGGAACTCACCTGGTCCCAACTTCCCCCCTTCCTGCCTGCCCCCAGACAGTCTCACCCACGGCTTCCTTCCTCGGCCGCCATCTTGAATCCCCTCCCCTCCTTGGATCCCGTGTCCCCCGTGTCCTGCGCACTGTGACTGAATGTTGTGAGGTGCCGTGTTTGTCCGCTTCGCCGTTACTGCAGCTTGTGGTGTGTCCGCCCTCGGGGACTGCATGCCCGCGTGGTGAGGACGGGGAGGATGTCCTTCCTTTGTCGCATCGGCAGTGACCGTGCCCGCGGCGCCGTGATCTTTGTGGAGAAAACAGACAAACAGCATTAAAATCTTTTGATGTCGGCTCAATGTGTGGAATCGTTCTTTTTGGAGAATCTTGGAGGAAGCTGTGATACCTCAGGAAGAAAAGGGACTTCTCATCGATCCGATCTAGGTCCAGTGTGACCTAGAAATTGGGGGCGGCTCTCAGGGCTCATCCATGGGGTTGAAGGTTCTGGAGCCAGTGGTGGGCAGACAAGCTCCTGGGGCATATAGCCGATTATATGACTTGCTCAGTCACACAATTAGGAAATGTCTGAGGCGCGTTTTGAATTCAGGTCTTCCTGACTCAGGCCCACCTTCTGAACACCATGTAGCATCCTTTGTGGACCAGTCCTGAACCTTTCAAAGAACCAGACTGGCGGGCCTCTTAAAGTTCATCAGGCTCCCTGAAGGGGCCAAACAGCTGCCTGCACATCTGGGCAGACGCTGCTCCTTTGTTCCAGGGACACACTTCTTGGTCCCCTAGATCTCATTCTGAATGCCCTGCCTCCTGTATCTGGACCTCTGAGGCCATCTCCTCCAGTGACCACCTAGGCAGGACGTCCCCTCTGCTCCCCACCCATGGTCTCCTCAAGCTGGCCGCTAGAGAGTGACCATCTGCGCCCTCCTGGGCAGTCATTCTATTTCGAAAGAGCCGTATGGGTTAATAGTCTTTCTTTAAAGGATTTTTAAAATCTTTAAAGGATTAGTTGCTCTGCAGATTGGACCTGGGTCTGGAGGCAGGCGCTAATTTTAGGGACAATCCAGGCTAAATGTATCCTGTTTTGCTGATGCGAAAACACATTTGGGACACTTGTGAATCACACAGGTATGTTTGACCCTTCTCTACCTAGGGTTGGTCCAAAGAAAATTAGCTACAAAGAAATAAAAGCCGCCTCTGAGAGCTCTCCCTGCCTCCCAGGTTCTCTGGGAATGTGGAGTGAAAAAGCAGAAAGAACTGATCTGGGACCTAGGAGACCACCATCAAATCCAGGCTAACTTGCTCTGTGGCCTTCACTTTAAGGGTCACTTCACTCAATGAGAGACTTGGATAATATCTCAAAGGCTCCCCCCCCCTTCCAGCCCTTGCATTACAACCTTTTTATAAATTATTATACTTTTCCAACTTTGACATTGTGTTCCAACTTTTCCCCTCCTTTCCCCTAGATGGCAGGTGGTCCCATACATGTTAGATATGTTAAAGCATATATTAAAGCCAATATATGTATCCATATTTATAGTTATCTTGCTGCACAAGAGAAATCAGATCTAGAAAGAAGGGAAGAAAAAACCTGAGAAGGAAAATAAAAAGGCAAGCAAACAATAACAAAAAGTGGAAATGCTGTGTTCACACTTTCTGAATTATTTTTAAAAATTCAATTCTGTCTACTTTCTCTCCCACCTCCCCAAATGCAATGGAGAATCCTTATAATGAATCAGCATAATCAAGCAAAATAATTTTATGTACTTTTCATACCCTATATTTATGCATTTTTATTTTTTAAAGATTTATGTTTCCCTTCCCCTTGTCAAGCACACACATTCCCAAATTGGTTATATCCAAAACAATTTACCCTCGATCTGGAGAGAGTCCATCAACTTTATTTGGAAGTGGTGAGCACGAATTGATATCCAACTGAATTGTGGTAGATCATTTGCAAAATCATTTATAGTTGATCATTGTTAGTGTAGCAATTGTTCTCTTGGTTCTCCTCACTTCACTTTGCCTCAATTCATATAAGTTCCCACATTTTTCTGAAACTATCCTTTTCAGCACTTCATATAGACCACAGTATTCCATCATATTCATAAACCATTGATGGTAAACATTAATTTTACCTGTACTAGATTGGTCCTAGCTTATTTCTCTTTCCACAGGAGCAGAGACTTCATAAGATTTAGAACTGGAAAAAACCTTAGATATCATCTAGTTCACCTTTCTAATTGTACAAATGGGGAAACAAGCCCAGAAAGGTGAAGTTCCTCTGCCAAAGTCACACAGCAAATATATGTCAGCCTTAATTCAAGCCTTTGGGTCTCAGTTTCCTCATTGTAAAGTGAAGATAATCAGATACACCTTATAGCATACAAGGTTATGGTGACAATCAGATGCTTTTAGAGAGGTGGAAGTCCTTGATTATCTCCAGGGAAGAAATCATCACTGACTGCGTTTTAGAGCATCTTACTCTGGCCCATGAGCTGGGGTTAATAATGATTGATATCAATAGTATTGGGCTATTCAATGTGCAAGATGCTCCTTTTCAACAATCCCACAGGTAAGTAGATAAAGTAGAGTATTAATAGTCTGATTTTATAGATGAGGAAAGTGAGCTAGGGGTTAAATGTGGCCCCATGGTCACATGATTAGAAAGGGGCAGAGGTAGGATTAGAATCCAGGGCTTTCTGATGTCAAGTCTAGTACCAACCTGTAGAAAGTTGATGGAGAGCTGGGAATATTGGTTGGAAGCATCTGGTAGGTGAACCTCCAGGAGTCAGAATGAGAGAACCAAACTGCTCCAAGCCATGGAACTGATTCATGGTATATGTAGGGTTTTCCCCTCAGCATTTTGAATGGTATTTTATTTTTCTAAGTATACACAAAGATAGTTTTCAACATTCATCTTTACAAAACCTTGTATTCCAACTTTTTTCTCCCTCTCCTCTCTCCCCTCTCCAGGACATCAGGCAATCTAAGTTAAATGTATGCAGTTCTTCTAAATATATTTCCATATTCATCATACTAAACAAACAAACAAACAAAAATATTAGATTAAAAGGGAAAAAGCATGAGAAAGGAAAATAAACCCAAGCCAATAACAAAAGTGAAAATACTGTTATGATACACTTTCAGTTCATATGGCCCTCTGGGTGCAGATCCCTCTCTCCATCACAACTCTATTGGAATTGCCTTAAATCACCTCGTTATTGAAAAAGCCACGTCCATCAGAGTTGATCATCACACAGTCTTTTTACTGTGTACAATGTTCTTTTGGTTCTGCTTACTTCACTCAGCATCAGTAAGTTTTTCCAGGCTTTTCTGAAGTCAGCCTGCTCATCATTTCCTATAGAACAATAATCTATTACCATAACTTACTCAGCCATTCCCCAACTGATGGACATATGATGTAGATTTTTTATTTGTTCTGCTGAGAAATCAGAATTTATTTTCTCCAGCCATCATTTTATAATAGAAAGAACCCAGGGTCCAAGTCCCAACTCTGACACAACCGTGATCTTCGGCAGTTTGCTCCTCTCTGTGAGATGGGGAGTCGAGGGAGGTGTTGGATACTGAGTCTTTCTTTGTTCTAAAAGTAAAGAATCTGATTGAGAGCTGCTAAGGCCCTCACAGGACATTTAGTCCACCCTCTTCATTTTCCAGAAGACAAAACTGAGTCACAGCTAATGGGAGAGAAGGGTTTCAACCCAGATACTTTGAGGGACATAGTTTCCATTAAACCCCATTTTGAGTATTCCAGAAGTGGTGAGAGGCTCTTAGGTATGGTTATCTCTGTGGCTCAGGGCCACCTTAACAGAGTAAGTGACTACAATGCTATCTAGTAAAGATACAACTACCCCCTGGGAAGGGTATTAAACTGTTTTCTGGGATTGAGCTAGCTGGATCACTTTTTCATCTACTTTCAAAATATTGCTTTTTAATTTTTTAATTTTAATTTTTTTAGTATTTTTTTCCAGTTACATGTAGAAACAATCTCAATATTCCTGTTTAAAATTTTTTGATTTGAAATTCTCTTCTCTCCTTATCCCTACACTGAGAAAGCAAGCAGTTTGATATACCTTATACACATGTAGTCATGCAAAACACTTCCATATTAGTCATGTTGTAAAAGAAAACATAGACAAAGAAAAAAAACACAAAACACCCCAAGGAAAATAAAGAAAAAGTGTGCTTCAATCTGTATTCAGATTTTATCAGTTCTTTTTCTGGAGATAGACAACATTTTTCACCATATTTTTCAGCACTGAGTTGAATCATTGTATTGCTTAGAAGAGTTAACATTCACAATTGATCACTTTACAATATTGCTGTTACTGCATACAATATTAGGAAAGCACAGTTTTTTTAAATGTTATTTAATTTTTAGGTTATGCATATGCATTCATTTTAAACATATGTCCATTTGAGTCATATTGGGGAAGAAAAATCAGAACAAAAGAGAAAAACCATAAGAAAAAAACAAAACAAAGGGAAAAAGGTGAAAACAGTACACTTAAATCCACATTCAGGAGAGCACTTTGTTAAAAATTAAAGTGATATGTAAATATTAGTTGATATTTTCTGACTTGGTTTTGGTGACTTTCCTTTTTCTTTTTAGCACACACTCCATTTTATAGAATTCCAAGAATTAGGAAGGCCCTTTAGAGAACAGTGTCTGCTTGTCCAGGGACACAGCTTGTTTTTGCTTTCCACTGGACAGATAAGGATTGAATTTCCAAACTATATAAAAGGGAGGAGTTGGGGAGAGAGTAAAGGAAAAGGGATGACATTTGTGACTCAAGCAAAGCAAAGAAGAAGGGACGCCCATCAGAGTCCAGTTGGAAGTTGGTACCTAAATTCTCTCTCTTGATCATTGGGAGTTTCTGGGAAAGATGTTTTTTCTGGCAGAAAGTGACATTTTGGGATGTTTTTATTGATGGTCAACAATAGTGACTGGCTCTGGGAAAGTTTTAGCTTGTTTTCATCAGGTAGGGTGACTCAGAGAAAGCTAAGTCGGAAACCAGAACGAAACCTAGGGAGTGGAATGTTTGGATGAACCCAACATTCGGGCTAATGGAGATTAATCAAGAACACAGGGAAAATAGTCATCTGTTCCCATTGGTGCTTCATTGGGATCCAATGGTGACTCTGGCTTTGCCAGATAAGCCAAGCTAGGGTAGTGTGTGTGTGTGTATACCAATGTGAAAAGGTTTCAGGTACTGCCTGGGTGACATCCTACCTAGCTTAGCACAGTGCCAGGTACTTAGTAGGTACTTAATAAATGCTATTCACTGATTGATTGATTAGCTTAGCTTAGTGAAGCTTATCTCCAGCATCTCAAACCACCAGGTGATGAAGCCTTTGGCAGCCGAGACCCATGAAACACATAAAAATCCAGAATGGCCTCCATTCCCGTGTAGTGCCCACTCCTGCTTTTCTACTTATAGTGCCATGATGGTGGAAAGTAGGCAGAGGCTGCTGAGGAACACACACTTTTAGATTGCTAAATTTTAATTTTAGATTGTTGGTACTCTAAATGTGAGATCTTTCTCAAGTGATGAACAAGTTGATATGTTACTATGGGAACTGAACCATTCATACCATAAATGAAATCAAATATAAAGAAGCTGCCGATGGATGGAAAGATGACTCTCAGGTTCCCCTGGAGGAAACCAATTAAAGGGGCCAGCTGGGTTGTGTCCATGAGCCCAAGAAGCATCATTTCATGTGATGTCAGCAAAAAGATCATCCTGAAGATAATTGCAGATGATGCTTAATCTATAAAGTACTTGGCAAAATTATCCAAGCCAAGTCAACATATGGCTTGTTGTTGTCTATTATTTGTGGAAGGGACTGTAATAATAAGCTAGAAAGTAGAGTTCTAGATTATTAATTTGTTTTTACCAAACTGTCATTTCTTTGAGTATCAATATAAATTGGCAACTTCTTTGTACTTTCTAGTGAATTATTTAGCATACTACTAAAAATTAAGTGTACACAGCAAAGAACAAAAAAATTAACTTTCAAGGAAGCAAAGAAAAGATGGACACCCAGGAATATAATTTATTTTATTATTATTATTATTTTTGAAATTGAATTTATTGTTTTATATATATATCTTTTATTAAAGTGATTTTTTTGTTTTTTGTTTTTTTAAATTAATTTTTATAATTATAACATTTTTTGACAGTACATATGCATAGGTAATTTTTTTTTTTTTAACATTATCCCTTGTACTCCCTTCTGTTCCAAATTTTTCCCCTCCTTCCCTCCACCCCCTCCCCTAGATGGCAGGCATTCCCATACATATTAAATATCTTACAGTATATCCTAGGTACAATATATATGTGCAGAACCGAATTTTGTTGTTGTTGTTGCAAAGGAAGGATTGTATTCACAAGGTAAAAATAATCTGGGAAGAAAAAAAAAAAAAAGCTCACAGTTTACACTCATTTCCCAGTGTTCTTTTTCTGGATGTAGCTGATTCTGCCCATCATTGATCAATTGGAATTGGATTAGCTCTTCTCTATGTTGAAGATATCCATTTCCATCAGAATACATCCTCATACAGTATCATTGTTGAAGTGTATAATGATCTAGTTCTGCTCGTTTCACTCAGCATCAGTTGATGTAAGCCTCTCCAAGCCTCTCTGTATTCCTCCTGTTGGTCATTTCTTACAGAACAATAATATTCCATAACATTCATATACCATAATTTACCCAACCATTCTCCAGTTGATGGACATCCATTAATTTTACAGTTTCTAGCCACTACAAAAAGGGCTGCCACAAACATTTTGGCACATACAGGTCCCTTTCCCTTCTTTAGTATTTCCTTGGGATATAAGCCCAGGAGTAGCACTGCTGGGTCAAAGAGGGTATGCACACTTTGATAACTTTTGGGGCATAATTCCAGATTACTCTCCAGAATGGTTGGATCCGTTCACAACTCCACCAACAATGCATCAGTGTCCCAGTTTTCCCACAGCCCCTCCAACATTCATCATTATTTATTCCTGTCATCTTAGCCAATCTTACAGGTGTGTAGTGGTATCTCAGAGTTCTCTTAATTTGCATTTCTCTGATCAATAGTGATTTGGAACACTCTTTCATATGAATGGAAATAGTTTCAATTTCATCATCTGAGAATTGTCTGTTCATATCCTTTGACCATTTATCAATTGGAGAATGGCTTGATTTCTTATAAATTAAAGTCAATTCTCTGTATATTTTGGAGATGAGGCCTTTATCAGAACCTTTAACTGTAAAAATGTTTTCCCAATTTGTTACTTCCCTTCTAATCTTGTTTGCATTAGTTTTGTTTGTGCAGAAACTTTTTAATTTGGTGTAATCAAAATGTTCTATTTTGTGATCAATAATGGTCTCTAGTTCTCCTTTAGACACAAACTCCTTCCTCCTCCACAAGTCTGAGAGGTAGACTATCCCATGTTCCTCCAATTTATTTATGATTTCGTTCTTTATGCCTAAATCTTGGACCCATTTTGATCTAATCTTTGTATGTGGTGTTAAATGTGGGTCCATGCCTAGTTTCTGCCATTTGTTATATATTTTGAATCCTCCCTGATGTTCTGGTGGGCACATGATGATGTTCTGTTTTGTTTTTTATTTTCCTTTTCCTTTTTTCTATTCTTGGTTTTTTCTTATTTTGTATTTAGTTCAATAATTTTTTTTAAAGAGATTAAGTGACTTGCTCACCCAAAGCAGGAATCAAACCTAGGAATTCTCAGTTTGAAGGTGGTTTATATCCTATTTGGAAATCACTACTCAGTTTCCTCACCTGCAAAATGGGGATAATAAAATCTATAGCACTCACCTGAAGGGATATTAGTGATTTCTATCTTCATGGAGTTAGAGATACAATAAGCTCTGACCATCTTTCCCCAAATGGAAATTGACTACATCTCAACAGATAAGAAACAACTGTTTGTGAAGAAAAAAATAAATTCTCTTCTGCATGTAGTCTGTGTGTGTAGTCAGACAATTAGTAGAAGTAAAGGTCAAAATTAGCATCATATTGAGAGGAAAAGGAGAGATGGCATTGCATAAGAATACAACAGATTCAGCTCAATCTATTTAGACAATTTGTTAACTTTGCGAAATGGACAAAATGAAGATATTGATTTTGACTACCACTATTTTCTTTTTTTCCCATTTTTTGGGTGTGAGGCAACTTTCACTGTTAAGTGACTTTCCCAGGGTCACATAGCTAGTAAGTGATCACCATTTATTAGAGAAGTTTAACTAATCTAAATAATCAGCACAATGAAAAGGCCAGACTAGCCCAGAAACATCATAAGTCAACAAGTTTCTTGCCAACCAGAAAGGTCTGATAGCCAAGATTAGTGGTGGTTTAATATATGTTTATTTATAAAATGGAAGATGGTAGGTGATTATAAATGGTATTGAATTCTGATACAGCAAAAGACAATAAGAATGGAAAAAAAACCTGTAGGAATTTGAGAGAATTCAACTGTAGATAACGCTAGATGGCTAAATAGCAAATACAAACAAAATTCAAATTTAATGGGCCAATGTTTCTACAGTTTTCCAATATCCACATCTGATGAAGAAATACAAGAGTAGTTGGATCTTACCCAAATAATACAAGTTGGAAGGTGATAGAAGACTGATTTTTAAGACATTTGAGAGGAAAAATTCCAAAATAATTATTAGAAAAAAATTACTAAGAAGACAGTTGATCCATATACCCACTTTCTCAATATATATCATTCTTGTATTCTACAAAGGTAAAATTAAATTGATGATGAATGTCCAGATCATAACATTCAGTTGAATGGGCAGCCTATTAAATAACTCCATGAGTATGTAGATTTGGGAGAGATACTACAAATGTATCATGAGTTGAGACCAGAATGGACTAGCAAGAGGAAAACAGATTGTCTTGCATTTGGGAAGTCCCTTCAACGATCCCAGCTGTCCTCTGCTACAAAATCCATCAGCATTCTCCCAGTGACACTGTGTGGCTTTGAATTACAGACTACCACAGTTTCTGGAGAATCAAAATTGTGGGTGACTGAAAAGGCTTAGAACTGAGTTGGAATCCCAACTGTGTGACCTCTAAGTCTTGGCTTCCTTGTCTGTTAAATGTTTCTTTCAATTTTGAATCTAAGTGAATGTATGTCCTCTATGTGATGATCACATAAGAAAATAGATAACATTTTATGAACACTTTACACATATTATCTATTTTGAGTCTGACAACAATCCTGTAGGGGAGAGAGTCCCATTTTAGAGATAAAGAAACTGAGGCTGAAAGAGGTTTTAAGTGAATTATCCAGGATTATACAGCTACTTAGTGTAAAACAGGACTTGGATTCAAGCTAGCATCTTTTTGTAACTGGAGAAATACTCTTGGAATTGGAATATGCTGTATAAATATAAGACTTTACTCAAATGGCAGAGAGACAAATTTAGGATTGTTAAAGAAAAACTTGCTAAGAACTTGGAGCTGTCAGAAAGGGTATGAGCTGTCCCAAGAGGTGGTGGGAGGTCTTCGAACACAGGCTGAGTATAACTGATTCTCAGGAGTGTGGAAGAGGAGAATCTTCTATGAGTGGCCGTTGGTCTAGATGGCTACTGAGGCTGCTAAATGGAGGGGGCCAGGTGTAGTGAAAAGCACACTGGACACGAAGGAAGACAATCTGCTTCATGGCTTAGTTAAAGGCAAATGAAGTATCTAGAGACACTGAGACACCCCATGTCTTCAAAAATGCTAGAAGCTGATGGGGATGTCCTTCTTCATCCTACATCCTCTGGGTGGATGGATGGGTAAAACTTCCAAATCTCATTGCTGATGTCGAGGACTGTGCTTATTGCCTTTGTCTCCTCAGCCCTCGGCATCATCACACACAGCACTTAGCACAGTCCTTAAGTGCTTAATAAATGCTTTCTGACTGACTGTAAACAGTCATTAACACTATATAAAGACTACACTTCTCTACTTTTGTTCACCACTCTTTGCTTCCTTTTCTCCTCCTCACGTGGTCTGAACCTTAAACATGGCACTCAGAACCCAGGGGTTGCTCAGTCAATGTTGCTGATCCAGGGATCTTCGTGGCTCTAGAGTTGTGAGGAGCAAGTGGACCCTGGGAAGGGAACAGTGATGAGACAAAGTGATCAAGAGCCACAGCTGCTTGCTGGGAAGTCACACACATGTGGATGTATATGTGCATATACATTCACATGCATACATTCAGATATATGAATATGTACATACATACACACATATGAATACATACGCATGCCTACACACATATATTTATACTTATTTGGTAAGATAAGGGCCAGCCTGAAGAGCAGGAGAGAGAATGCTGGCTGCCCCCAGAAAAGAGACGAAAAAATCTTCCTTCCTCTCCCCCTTTCTCCTCTTTTCCGTCAGGGACAGATCTAGCACCAGATGTGGCCTTTGGGGACATCTATCCCAACCCCCTTGGGGTAGAGATGAGAAAATAAAGCTGTGAAGTGCTTCCCCAAAGAGGTAAGTGACTGAGGGTGGGATTTGAATCCAGGTCTTCTGACTTCAAAGTTAGTGTTCATCCACTTTTTCAGTCTTCTTCCCCCCCTACAGAATTAGGGGACTTTGGCCATAGAATCCTGCACGTACAGTCAAGATCACAAACCCTTTCTTTTTAAAAATCTTCATCCTGAGGGATGACACACTGGAATAAATTCAGGAATAAAGGTGATGGGGGGGGGGAAGTTAAATTTGTTCAGGAAAAAAAAAGGGATGCTGGAGTCAAAGGGAGGAGATA